>NW_026892715.1:0-192500 GCF_033815535.1 Pezoporus flaviventris | reverse complement strand
GGTCATTAGAATGCTCTTGAACATGCTTTATTTAGCTCACTTTGTTACGTTTACTGTGTTTTCCTATATCTATTTAGATATAGTATTACACTCACTTTGTTACAGTTACAGGGGAGAAATGGGTTAGGGCTAGGGTTAGGTTTAGGGTTAGGCTTGTGATCCTCTGTGGGTCATTAGAATGCTCTTGAACATGCTTTATTTTGCTCATTTTGTTAGGTTTCCTGTGTTTTCCTATATATCTATATATATAGTGTTACACTCACTTTGTAACAGTTACAGGGGAGAAATGCATTAATGTTAGGGTTAGGGTTAGGGTTAGGGTTAGGGTTAGCGTTAGGGTTAGCGTTAGGGTTAGGGTGAGGGTTAGGGTTGAGAACCTCTGTGGGTCATTAGAATGCTCTTGAACATGCTTTATTTAGCTCAGTTTGTTACGTTTACTGTGTTTTCCTATATCTATATATATATAGTATTACACTCACTTTGTTACAGTTACAGGGGAGAAATGGGTAAGGGCTAGGGTTAGGCTTAGGGTTAGGCTTGAGAACCTCTCTGGGTCATTAGAATGCTCTTGAACATGCTTTATTTTGCTCACTTTGTTATGTTTCCTGCGTTTTCCTATATATCTATATATATAGTATTACACTCACTTTGTTACAGTTACAGCGGAGAAATGGGTTAGGATTAGGGTTAGGGTTAGGGTTAGGGTTAGGTTTAGGGTTAGGGTTGTGATCCTCTGTGGGTAATTAGAATGCTCTTGAACACTCTTTATTTTGCTCACTTTGTTACGTTCACTGTGTTTTCCCATATATCTATATATATAGTATTACACTCACTTTGTTACAGTTACAGGGGAGAAATGGGTTTGGGTGAGGGTTAGGGTTAGGGTTAGGGTTAGTTTAGGTTTAGCGTTTGGGTTAGGGTTAGGCTTGAGAACATCTGTGGGTCATTAGAATGCTCTTCAACATGCTTGATTTTGCTCACTTTGTTACGTTTACCTTGTTTTCCTATATGTCGATATATATTGTATTACACTCACTTTGTTACAGTTGTAGGGTAGAAAAGGGTTAGGGTTAGGGTTAGGGTTAGGGTTAGGGTTAGGGTTAGGGTAAGGGTTAGGGTTAGGCTTAGGCTTGATAACCTCTGTGGGTCATTAGAATGCTCTTGAACATGCTTTCTTTGGCTCACTTTGTTACGTTTACTGTGTTTTTCTATATATGTATATATATAGTATTACACTCACCTTGTTACAGTTACAGGGGAGAAATGGGTTAGGGTTAGGGTTAGGGTTAGGGTTAGAGTTATGCTTAGGGTTAGGGTTAGGGTTAGGGTTCGGCTTGAGAACCTCTGTGGGTCATTAGAATGCTCTTGAACATGCTTTCTTTTGCTCACTTCGTTACGTTTACTGTGTTTTCCTATATATTTATATATATAGTATTACACTCACTTTGTTACAGTTACAGGGGAGAAATGCATTAATGTTAGGGTTAGGGTTAGGGTTAGGGTTAGTGTTAGGGTTAGGGTTAGGGTTAGGGTTAGGGTTAGGGTTAGGGTGAGGGTTAGGGTTGAGAACCTATGTGGGTCATTAGAATGCTCTTGAACATGCTTTATTTAGCTCACTTTGTTACGTTTACTGTGTTTTCCTATATCTATATATATATAGCATTGCACTCACTTTGTTACAGTTACAGGGGAGAAATGGGTTAGGGCTAGGGTTAGGTTTAGGGTTAGGCTTGTGATCCTCTGTTGGTCATTAGAATGCTTTTGAACATGCTTTATTTTGCTCACTTTGTTATGTTTCCTGTGTTTTCCTATATATCTATATATATAGTATTACACTCACTTTGTTACAGTTACAGGGGAGAAATGCATTAATGTTAGGGTTAGGGTTAGGCTTAGGGTTAGGGTTAGGGTTAGTGTGAGGGTTAGGGTTGAGAACCTCTGTGGGTCATTAGAATGCTCTTGAACACTCTTTATTTTGCTCACTTTGTTACGTTCACTGTGTTTTCCCATATATCTATATATATAGTGTTACACTCACTTTGTTACAGTTACAGGGGAGAAATGGGTTTGGGTGAGGGTTAGGGTTAGGGTTAGGGTTAGTTTAGGTTTAGCGTTTGGATTAGGGTTAGGCTTGAGAACATCTGTGGGTCATTAGAATGCTCTTCAACATGCTTGATTTTGCTCACTTTGTTACGTTTACCTTGTTTTCCTATATGTCGATATATATTGTATTACACTCACTTTGTTACAGTTGTAGGGTAGAAAAGGGTTAGGGTTAGGGTTAGGGTTAGGGTTAGGGTAAGGGTTAGGGTTAGGGTTAGGCTTGATAACCTCTGTGGGTCATTAGAATGCTCTTCAACATGCTTTCTTTTGCTCACTTTGTTACGTTTACTGTGTTTTTCTATATATCTATATATATAGTATTACACTCACATTGTTACAGTTACAGGGGAGAAATGGATTAGGGTTAGGGTTAGGGTTAGGGTTAGAGTTACGCTTAGGGTTAGGGTTAGGGTTAGGGTTCGGCTTGAGAAACTCTGTGGGTCATTAGAATGCTCTTGAACATGCTTTATTTTGCTCACTTCGTTACGTTTACTGTGTTTTCCTATATATCTATATATATAGTATTACACTCACCTTGTTACAGTTACAGGGGAGCAATGCATTAATGTTAGGGTTAGGGTTAGGGTTAAGGTTAGGGTTAGGGTTAGGGTTAGGGTTAGGGTGAGGGTTAGGGTTGAAAACCTCTGTGGGTCATTAGAATGCTCTTGAACATGCTTTATTTGGCTCACTTTGTTACGTTTACTGTGTTTTCCTATATCTATATATATATAGTATTGCACTCACTTTGTTACAGTTACAGGGGAGAAATGGGTTAGGGCTAGGTTTAGGTTTAGGGTTAGGCTTGAGAACCTCTGTGGGTCATTAGAATGCTCTTGAACATGCTTTATTTTGCTCACTTTGTTATGTTTCCTGCGTTTTCCTATATATCTGTATATATAGTATTACACTCACTTTGTTACAGTTACAGGGGAGAAATGGGTTAGGATTAGGGTTAGGGTTAGGGTTAGGGTTAGGGTTTGGGTTGAGAACTTCTGTGGGTCATCAGAATGCTCTTGAACATGCTTGATTTTGCTCACTTTTTTTACGTTTACCTTGTTTTCCTATATGTCGATATATATAGTATTACACTCACTTTGTTACAGTTACAGGGGAGAAACGGGTTAGGGTTAGGGTTAGGGTTTGGGTTAGGCTTGATAACCTCTGTGGGTCATTAGAATGCTCTTGAACATGCTTTATTTTTCTCACTTTGTTACGTTTACTGTGTTTTCCTGTATATCTATATATATAGTATTACACTCACTTTGTTACAGTTACTGGGGGAAATGGGTTAGGGTTAGGGTTAGGGTTAGGGTTAGGGTTGAGAACCTCTGTGGGTCATTAGAATGCTCTTGAACATGCTTTATTTTGCTCACTTTGTTACGTTTACTGTGTGTTCCTATATATCTATATATATAGTATTACACTCACTTTGTTACAGTTACAGGGGAGAAATGCATTAATGTTGGGGTTAGGGTTAGGGTTAGGGGTAGGGTTAGGGTTAGGGTTAGGGTTAGGGTTAGGGTTGAGAACTTCTGTGGGTCATTAGAATGCTCTTGAACATGCTTTATTTTGCTCACTTTGTTATGTTTCCTGCGTTTTCCTATATATCTATATATATAGTATTACACTCACTTTGTTTCACTTACAGGGGAGAAATGGGTTAGGATTAGGGTTAGGGTTAGGGTTAGGGTTAGGGTTAGGTTTGAGAACTTCTGTGGGTCATCAGAATGCTCTTGAACATGCTTGATTTTGCTCACTTTGTTACGTTTACCTTGTTTTCCTATATGTCGATATATATAGTATTACACTCACTTTGTTACAGTTACAGGGGAGAAACGGGTTAGGGTTAGGGTTAGGGTTTGGGTTAGGGTTTGGGTTAGGCTTGATAACCTCTGTGGGTCATTAGAATGCTCTTGAACATGCGTTATTTTTCTCACTTTGTTACGTTTACTGTGTGTTCCTATATATCAATATATATATTATTACACTCACTTTGTTACAGTTACAGGGGAGAAATGCATTAATGTTAGGGTTAGGGTTAGGGTTAGGGATAGGGTTAGGGTTAGGGTTAGGGTGAGGGTTAGGGTTGAGAACCTCTGAGGGTCATTAGAATGCTCTTGAACATTCTTTATTTTGGTCACTTTGTTACGTTTACTGTGTTTTCCTATATATCTATATATATAGTATTACACTCACTTTGCAACAGTTACAGGGGAGAAATCAGTTCGAGTTAGGTTTAGGTTTAGGTTTTGGGTTAGGGTTAGGGTTAGGGTTACGGTTAGTGTTAGGGTTAGGGTTACGGATGGGGTTAGGTTTAGGCTTGAGAACCTCTGTGGCTTATTAGAATGATCTTGAACATGCTTTGTTTTTCTCACTTTGCTACGTTAGGGTTAGGGTTAGGGTTAGGGTTAGGGTTAGGGTTAGGGTTAGGGTTGAGAACCTCTGTGGGTCATTAGAATGCTCTTGAACATGCTTTATTTTGCTCACTTTGTTATGTTTCCTGTGTTGTCCTATATATCTATATATATAGTGTTACACTCACTTTGTTACAGTTACAGAGGAGAAATGGGTTAGGGTTAGTTTTAGGGATAGATTTAGGGTTGAGAACCTCTGTGAGTCATTAGAATTCTCTTGAACATGCTTTATTTTGCTCAATTTGTTACCTTTACTGTGTTTTCCTATATATCTATATATATAGTATTACACACACTTTGTTACAGTTACAGGGGAGAAATGTGTTCGAGTTAGGTTTAGGGTTAAGTTTTGGGTTAGGGTTAGGGTTAGGGTTTGGGTTAGGGTTAGGGTTGGGAACCTCTGTGGGTCATTAGAATGCTCTTGAACATGCTTTATTTTGCTCACTTTGTTATGTTTCTTGTGTTTTCCTATATATCTGTATATATATTATGACACTCACTTTGTTACAGTTACAGGGGAGAAATGGGTTAGGGTTAGGTTTAGGGTTAGTGGTTAGGGTTAGGGTTAGGGTTAGGGTTAGGGTTAGGGTTAGGGTTGAGAACCTCTGTGGGTCATTAGAATGCTCTTGAACATGCTTTATTTTGCTCTCTTTCTTACGTTTACTGTGTTTTCCTATATATCTATATATATAGTATTACGCTCACTTTGTTACAGTTACAGGGGAGAAGTGGGTTAGGGTTGGGGTAAGGGTTAGGGTTAGGGTTAGTGATAGGGCTAGGGTTAGGGTTAGGGTTAGGGTTAGGGTTAGTGTTAGGGTTAGGGTTAGGGTTGACAACCTCTGTGGGTCATTAAAATGCTCTTGAACATGCTTTACTTTGCTCACTTTGTTACGTTTACTGTGTTTTCCTATATATCTATATATATAGTATTATACTCACTTTGTTACAGTTCCAGGGGAGAAACGTGATAGGGTAAGGGTTAGGGTTAGGGTTAGGCTTGAGAACCTCTGTGGGTCATTAGAATGCTCTTGAACATGCTTTCTTTTGCTCACTTTGTTACGTTTACTGTGTTTTCCTATATATCTATATATATAGTATTACACTCACTTTGTTACAGTTACCGGGGAGAAGTGGGTTAGGGTTAGGGTTAGGGTTTGAGTTAGGTTTTGGGTTAGGGTTAGGGTTAGGGTTAGGGTTAGCGTTAGGGGTTAGGGTTAGGTTTAAGTTTAGGCTTAGGGCTAGGGTTAGGATTGCTGCGCAGCCACACAGCACAGAATAAACATTTGGCATCCGCTCCCAGGGCAGAAGGGCCAGGAGGGAAAGCTAGTGCTGGGCCTCTTCAGCACACAGGCAGCTTTGCAACAGTGCCTCCATCATTGCTTTCACTGCTCACTGTCATACATGAAAGTGCATTTGAATGAAACCTTTTTGGGTTAGGGTTAGGGTTGAGAACCTCTGTGGGTCATTAGAATGCTCTTGGACATGCTTTATTTTGCTCACTTTGGGTTAGGCTTAGTATTAGGGTTAGGGTTAGGGTTGGGGTTAGGGTTAGGGTTGGGAACCTCTGTGGGTCATTAGAATGCTGTTGAACACTCTTTATTTTGCTCACTTTGTTACGTTCACTGTGTTTTCCTATATATCTATATATATACTATTGCACTTACTTTGTTACAGTTACAGGGGAGAAATAGTTTAGGGTTAGGGTTAGTGTTCGGGTTAGGGTTAGGGTTCGGGGGTTACAGTTAGGGTTAGGGGTTAGTGGTTTTGGTTAGGGTTAGGGTTTAGGTTAGGGTTAGGGTTAGGGGTTAGGGTTGGAATAGGGTTAGGGTTAGGGTTAGGGGTTAGGGTTAGGGTTAGGGTTGAGAACCTCTGTGGGTCATTAGAATGCTCTTGAACATGCGTTATTTTTCTCACTTTGTTACGTTTACTGTGTTTTCCTGTATATCTATATATATTGTATTACACTCACTTTGTTACAGTTACTGGGGGAAATGGGTTAGGGTTAGGGTTAGGGTTAGGGTTAGGGTTAGGGTTAGGGTTAGGGTTAGGCTTGAGAACCTCTGTGGGTCATTAGAATGCTCTTGAACATGCTTTATTTTGCTCACTTTGTTATGTTTCCTGTGTTTTCCTATATATCTATATATATAGTATTACACCCACTTTATTACAGTTACAGGGGAGAAATGAGTTCGAGTTAGGTTTAGGGTTAGGTTTTGGGTTAGGGTTAGGGTTAGGGTTAGGGTTAGGGTTAGGGTTAGGGTTAGGGTTAGGGTTAGGCTTGAGAACCTCTGTGGGTCATTAGAATGGTCTTCAACATGCTTTATTTTGCTCACTTTGTTACGTTTACCGTGTTTTCCTATATATCTGTATATATAGTATTACACTCACTTTGTTACAGTTACAGGGGAGAAACGGGTTAAGGTTAGGGTTAGGGTTAGCGTTAGAGTTAGGGTTAGGGTTAGGGTTAGGGTTAGGGTTAGGGTTAGGGTTAGGCTTAGGCTTAGGGTTAGGCTTAGGGTTGAGAACCACTGTGTGTCTTTAGAATGCTCTTGAACATGCTTTATTTTGCTCTCTTTCTTACGTTTACTGTGTTTTCCTATATATCTATATATATAGTATTACGCTCACTTTGTTACAGTTACAGGGGAGAAGTGGGTTAGGGTTGGGGTAAGGGTTAGGGTTAGGGTTAGTGATAGGGCTAGGGTTAGGGTTAGGGTTAGGGTTAGGGTTAGGGTTAGGGTTAGGGTTAGGGTTAGGGTTGACAACCTCTGTGGGTCATTAGAATGCTCTTGAACATGCTTTACTTTGCTCACTTTGTTACGTTTACTGTGTTTTCCTATATATCTATATATATAGTATTATACTCACTTTGTTACAGTTCCAGGGGAGAAACGGGATAGGGTAAGGGTTAGGGTTAGGGTTAGGCTTGAGAACCTCTGTGGGTCATTAGAATGCTCTTGAACATGCTTTCTTTTGCTCACTTTGTTACGTTTACTGTGTTTTCCTATATATCTATATATATAGTATTACACTCACTTTGTTACAGTTACCGGGGAGAAGTGGGTTAGGGTTAGGGTTAGGGTTAGAGTTAGGTTTTGGGTTAGGGTTAGGGTTAGGGTTAGGGTTAGCGTTAGGGGTTAGGGTTAGGTTTAAGTTTAGGCTTAGGGCTAGGGTTAGGATTGCTGAGCAGCCACACAGCACAGAATAAACATTTGGCATCCGCTCCCAGGGCAGAAGGGCCAGGAGGGAAAGCTAGTGCTGGGCCTCTTCAGCACACAGGCAGCTTTGCAACAGTGCCTCCATCATTGCTTTCACTGCTCACTGTCATACATGAAAGTGCATTTGAATGAAACCTTTTTGGGTTAGGGTTAGGGTTGAGAACCTCTGTGGGTCATTAGAATGCTCTTGGACATGCTTTATTTTGCTCACTTTGGGTTAGGCTTAGTGTTAGGTTTAGGGTTAGGGTTGGGGTTAGGGTTAGGGTTGGGAACCTCTGTGGGTCATTAGAATGCTCTTGAACACTCTTTATTTTGCTCACTTTGTTACGTTCACTGTGTTTTCCTATATATCTATATATATATACTATTGCACTTACTTTGTTACAGTTACAGGGGAGAAATAGTTTAGGGTTAGGGTTAGTGTTAGGGTTAGGGTTAGGGTTCGGGGGTTACAGTTAGGGTTAGGGGTTAGTGGTTTTGGTTAGGGTTAGGGTTTAGGTTAGGGTTAGGGTTAGGGGTTAGGGTTGGAATAGGGTTAGGGTTAGGGTTAGGGGTTAGGGTTAGGTTTAAGTTTAGGCTTAGGGCTAGGGTTAGGATTGCTGCGCAGCAACACAGCACAGAATAAACATTTGGCATCCGCTCCCAGGGCAGAAGGGCCAGGAGGGAAAGCTAGTGCTGGGCCTCTTCAGCACACCGGCAGCTTTGCAACAGTGCCTCCATCATTGCTTTCACTGCTCACTGTCATACATGAAAGTGCATTTGAATGAAACCTTTCTGGAGCCTGCACTCTGCTGCTCAGCGACACACTGAGGAGAGCATGAATGTTTGGCCTCTGCTCCAACAGCAGAGGAGCCGCGAGGGAAAGCTGGTGCTGGGATTCTTCAGCTCACAGTCAGCTTTAAAGTGTGTCACCATCATTGCTGTCACCGTTCACTTTCATACCTGACTGATCATTTGAATACAACCTCTCTGAAACCTGCACTGTGCTGCCCAGCAGCACAGTGTGTAGAGCATGAGCGTTCGTTCTTTACTCATACAGCAGATGAGCCAGAAGGGAAAGCTGGTGCTGGGATTCTTCAGCACACAGGCAGCTTTACAACGGTGTCACCATCATTGCTGTCACTGCTCACTTTCATACATAAA
Source organism: Pezoporus flaviventris (assembly GCF_033815535.1). Classification (NCBI taxonomy): domain Eukaryota; kingdom Metazoa; phylum Chordata; class Aves; order Psittaciformes; family Psittacidae; genus Pezoporus; species Pezoporus flaviventris. The sequence goes on along the minus strand of NW_026892715.1, from coordinate 183,622 downwards.
AGTCCATTTGAATTGTACCTCTCCGGAGCTTCCTCTAGGGGGCCCAGCAGCACAGCGAGGAGAGCACGGACGTTTGGCCTCTGCTTCCACAGCTGAAGGGCCAGGAGGGAAAGCTGGTGCGAGTGATCATCAGCACACAGTCAGCTTTGCAGCGGTGCCTCCATCATTCCTCTCACTGCTCACTTTCATATCTGAGAGTGCATTTGAATGCAACATCTGCGGAGCTTGCTCTCGCCTACCCAGCAGCACAGTGAGTAGTGCATGGGCGTTTGTTCTTTACTCCCACAGCAGAAGTGCCAGCAGGGAAAGCTGGTGCTGGGAATCTTCAGCACTCAGTCAGCTTTGCAACTCTTTCAACATCAATCCTGTCGGTCTTCGGTTTCATACCTAAAAGTCCATTTGAATGCAACCTATCCAGAGCTTGTTCTCTGCTGCCCAGAAGTAAAAGTGAGCAGAGCATGATCGCTTGGCCTCTGCTCACACAGCCGAAGAGCCAGCAGGGAAACTAGTGCTAGTGATCCTCAGCACACAGTCAGCTTTGCAAAGGTGCCTCCATCATTGCTTTCACTGCTCACTGTCATACATGAAAAGCATTTGAATGCAATCTCTTCGGACCCTGCTCTCTCCTGCGCAGCAACACAGTGAGCACAGAATGAACATTTGGCCTCTGCTCCCACAGCAGAAGAGCCAGGAGGCAAAGCTGGTGCTGGGCCTCTTCAGCACACAGTCAGCTTTGCAACGGTGTCACCATCATTGCAGTCTCTCCTCAGTTTCATACCTAAAAGTCCATTTGAATACAAATTCTCGGGTGGTCGCTCTCAGCTGCCCAGCAGCGCTGTGAGTATAACACGAACGTTTGGCCTCTGCTCCCACAGCAGAAGAGCCAGGAGGGAAAGCTGATGCTGGGCCTCTTCAACACACTCACACCTTTGCATCGGTGCCTCCACCATTGCTTTCACTGATCACTTTCATACACGTAAAGCATTTGAATGCTATCATTCCAGAGCCTGCTCTCTGCTGCGCAGCAACACAGTCAGCACGGAATGAACGTTTGGCCTCTGCTCCCACAGCAGAAGAGCCAGGAGGGAAAGCTGGTGCTGGGCCTCTTCAGCACACAGTCAGCTTTGCAACGGTGTCACCATCATTGCAGTCTTTCCTCGCTTTCATACCTAAAAGTCCATTTGAATACAAATTCTCAGGTGGTCGCCCTCAGCTGCCAGGCAGCACAGTGAGTATAGCACGAACGTTTGGCCTCTGCTCCCAAAGCAGAAAAGCCAGGAGGGAAAGCTGGTGCTGGGCCTGTTCAGCACACAGTCACCTTTGCATCGGTGCCTCCATCATTGCTTTCACTGCTCACTTTCATACAGGAAAAGCATTTGAACGCAATCAGTCCAGAACCTGCTCTCTGCTGCGCAGCAGCGCAGTGAGCACAGATTGAACATTTGGCCTCTGCTCCCACAGCTGAAGACCCAGGAGGGAAAGCTGGTGCTGGGCCTCTTCAGCACACAGTCAGCTTTGCAACGGTGTCACCATGATTGCAGTCTCTCCTCAGTTTCATACCTAAAAGTTCATTTGAATACAAATTCTTGGGTCGTCGCTCTCAGCTGCCCAGGAGCGCTGTGAGCAGGGCACGAACGTTTGGCCTCTGCTCCCACAGCAGAAGAGCCAGGAGGGAAAGCTAGTGCTGGGCCTCTTTAGCACACAGGCAGCTTTGCAACGGTGCCTCCATCATTGCTTTCACTGCTCACTGTCATACATGAAAAGCATTTGAATGCAACCTCTCCGGAGCCTGCACTCTCCTGCCCCGCAACACACTGAGTAGAGCATGAATGTTTGGCCTCTGCTCCCAGAGCAGAAGAGCCACGAGGGAAAGCTGGTGCTGGGATTCTTCAGCTCACAGTCAGCTTTCAAGTGTGTCACCATCATTGCTGTCACCATTCACTTTCATACCTGAAAGAGCATTTGAATACAAGCTCTCTGTAGCCTACACTTTGCTGCCCAGCAGCACAGTGAGTAGAGCGTGAGCGTTTCTTATTTACTCCCACAGCAGAAGAACCAGGAGGGAAAGCTGGTGCTCGGATCCTTCAGCACAGAGTCAGATTATAACGGTATCACCATCATTCCTGACACTGCTCACTTTCATACGTAAAAAGTCCATTTGAATTGTACCTCTCCGGAGCTTGCTCTAGGGGGCCCAGCAGCACCGCGAGGAGAGCAGGGATAGGACATGAATATGTATAGGTGTGTTGTGTAACCTTATAAATATATATAACTTTAGATAATAAATGCAGAGGGAAACAACACTGAGGTACGCATGACTTTGCGGAATTATCCCCGTGTGTCTCAGCGCTGAATAAAAAGCATACCTACTTTACAACTGTAATGAGTTGTGGAGTCAATCCGCGCATCAATTTGGCGAGCCAGGCAGGAGGTCTCTGTTCGGCTGCAGGATCAGCTGAGGGGTGGATATCCTAGGCGCCCCAGGCCGCTTGCCTGGAGGAGCTCCGCTCCTCGTCCGCTCACTGCGAGGACAGACAACAACCTGTGGCGGCTGCGGAGAAACGGTATGCTTGAAACTTAGGGGGCCTGTAAGGCCTACGCGTGGCCCAGGGCTGCTGGTAAGGCGCGCAGAGACGTCTGGGACACAGCGTAGTTCCCTTTGGCAGGTAGGGCTTGCAAGCAGGGCACTCGCCGATCGGTAGAGCGGCCGCTAGCGATCCTGAGGGTGGATCGGGTGAGTTCAGGTTTTCGCTGCATCCCAAGTTTTGGGAGCCAGGAAGGATCTGCTAATGACCGTAGTGGAAGTGATGCGAGGATTGACTCCACAACTCGTTAAAGTTGTAAAGTAGGTATGCTTTTTATTCAGCGCTGAGACGCACGAGGATAATTCCTCAAAGTCATGCATACCTCAGTGTTGTTTCCCTCTACATTTATTCTCTAAAGTTATATATATTCATAAGGTTGCACAACACGCCTATACATATTCATGTCCTATCCCCGCTTCATATTATAATGAGCCAGAAGGTCCTCTGCACCTGTGCAGTGCCCCCTCTGGTCATGGGCAGGGGTCTGAAGATGAAGTAACTGAGTCTTCCTCCTGTGGGTAGGGGTCTTCAAGATGAAGTAAATGAGTCTTCCTCTTCTTGCACTTTTCACCTTTCAGTCTTCACATATGGCCTTAGGGTTTGGTCGGTATCCCAGCCATAAACCATCTGCTTCTCCCCCTTATCAGTAGATTCAGGTGTCTGCTTTTCCTTATCAACAGCTGCTTCTCAATAGGACCAAGTGTCTGCTTTTCCTTATCAATAGGACCAGGTGCCTTTGTTCTGCTTAGCAGGCATTTACAACAGACAATACTTTTGTTTAAGCAAGCAAATTCCTCTAGCCCCCTTGTACAACCCCCCTGTACAACCCCCCTGTACATTGGTCAACTCTCTGCATCAATCCCCCCTTTTTCTGTAAAGTTAGTAAATTCTTTTACTGTATGATTCATGACAGAGCTATCCATGTTCCTTAGTCCTAAAGCCGAGATTAAAAGGCCTTGTTTCATTATGTCCCTGAACCATCCAGTAACTCCTAGGTTATTTAACCATTCATCCAATCTGCCTCCAATAATACTAAGCTCTTGCATATTTTCCTGCAATTTTTGCAGTTTAGCATGAATTGATTCAGAATGGTCAGATAAGTTCATGCAGCACATACTTTTGAAATCCCCACGACCATCCTATAACAATCTCTGTTACCTCCCGGGCTTATGTGCTTCTAGTTGGAAAGGCTTCTGGTCAACCTGAAAAGGTGTCTGTTAGTATTAACAAATGTCTATACCTCTTTTTCTATCATTTTGCAAATTCTTTTTGCAACATATTTTCCGTTTACTATTCCAGAAAATTTTGTTATACCACAAGTAATCAATATTAAAACAATTAATAATAATATTCCTGCAACCAGTTGCCTTAAGCAGGAGAGATCCGGTAACCATGAAGTTAACTTTTTCCGTATTTCCTCTATGGTTGCTGAGATATTTATGATTGCCTCACAAAACATCTCACAAAATGCAATAGGGTTAAACATTCGCTTGAACAATACCATCCTTTCCCTTCAGGAATCAAGCTATCACTGAACCACGGTACCATCTATACAATTTGAATAGTGACTTACACCTGTGGTATTTAAATAAACATAGTCTCCTATTCTGGTTCCTGGTGTAATACATATTTATCTGTTTCAGGAAGGCCCTGATCTTCTTCTGATTCAGGCAACTGTGCACACACCCAACAGTCACTACAATTAACAACTTTAGTAACATTCTGCATTAATTTCAGGTATAAGTATTAGACCCAAGATGGTATGTCAGTTATCACATAAATCCAAATTATGACTGATATAATTTCATATGCGAGGGTCCTGAAGGTTCAATCCGCCATGTCTTCTCTGGTTCTGGTGCTTTCTTTATTCTTGCAAGCAGGTTGTTCCTTCATCTTCACTGCTGTAAAGGTGGCCAATATTGTCTGATACAGTCCACTCCACTTCTCCTGTAGAGGATCTCCTGAAAAATTCTTAACATAAACCCAGTCTCTGGATCTAAAAGGGTGAGTCGGGTAATCCATGCCTCTCACTCTTGTCCTTAGTATTCTCTTATTTCTTCTAATTGTTTTCCCAGATTGACCAGAAATTTAAGGAGATAAACTTCTCCCACTTCCAGAAGACTTTCTCCTTTAAACTGGGACTGATATGGTCTTCCATATAAAATTTTTACATAGGATAGCCTCTTCTTTCGACTGAGGTTTAGTAGTTGCCCTTGTAACTATTTTGCACTAAAGGGCGAGCCTTGGTCGGAAGAAAGTGCCTCTGGTACTCCAAAACCTACAAGGGGATGCTTCTTGCCACCCTAAAAAAGTATTTCGTTAACACCAAAAATTGGTAAAAAATTATTTGTCTAATTGAACTATGATATATAGATTCCTTCCTTCAATTTGTTCATCTAAGTATTTATACAAAGACTTGCTATCTCGATGAGTTTTATTATGTTCCTCCTGAACTAGCATCCAGAATTGGTTATAGGGGATTATAATTCTCCCATCAGGTATCTGAACCCAATCTTCTTTGTTTTCCTCTCCTCCTCTGAGATCTTCAATAAATTTTCTATCCTCCTTTGATTTTCTAGGTTTAGATTTCTCAATTGTTAGTTTGCCGTCAGGGATTAAGGGAATGAGTTTAGATTGTTAAAATCAGCCAAATTTCACCTTGTTGATATCCTTGACAATACATAATAGCTACTTCCTCAGGTAGCTGAACAGCTTTCAGTAGTCGTTTCTCCTGTGTGTTCAAAGGTCCTCGTTCTTTCCAGATGGCACCATGTGCATGGACCACACCAAATGCATATTTAGAATCAGTCTAATAGTTGCTGGATTGAAAAAAAAAACTAGTGGGCTTCTTTCTGTTCCAGGAATGCTGATACAACACAGGACACTAGTACAGTAATTTTTGTCCCAAGGTAAATAAGCGGGCCTCTTCAATATTGATGATAACTGCTGTCACAGCTCTTGGGCATCCGGGCCATCCTTTGCTTTCTTCATTCAGCTGTTTTGAAAAATACACCACTGTTCTCTTACAGGGTCCTAGTTTCTGAGTAAGGACCACCAAAGCTATTCCCTGTTCTTCATAGGAATATAGCCAAAAGGATTTAGTCACATCCAGAAGTCAGAGCTGCATCTCTCATTAGCTCTGCTTTTAAATTCCTAAAGCCCTCCTCTGCTGAATCAGTCCATTCCAAAGAGAGAGGGGTTTCTTTTAACAGTTCATATAGGGGTCTTACCAGAACACCATAATCATGCATCCAAAGTCTGCATCATCCAGTGATTCCCAGGAACGTCTGGAGCACCTTGAAGGTTGACAGTCGTGGAGCTTGACAAATGGCTTCTTTTCTAGCAGTTCCAAGTTTTCTCTGTTATCTGTAAGCGGCGAGGAGAAGCAGACAGGCCAACCCAATATGGGTGATAAGCAACTTCTAGTTTATTTGTGACGCAGTTCACACATATATAGGAGTGGTATTCAGCCACTCCTTCTTGGCACAACAGTATTGGTTAGCCCCCCACAGCTTCCTCCACATTCTCCTCCCAGGTCCCGTCTCTGGCTACCTGTGGGGGCCACCCCCTGCCTTGCTTGCACAGTCCTCCAGAACTCTATGGTTCTGCTCTTAGAGTCATTCTGCAACAATTCCCCCCTTTTTCTTTGTGCAAGCAAGGCATTATGGGCTATTCTGTTCACCTGTTTTATCACACAACTATAAACAAGTCTAATAGCTACGATGATTAACCTAACAATGATACATAAGTGCAATACTTCAAACAACAGTGTTTGACTCAACCTGTAATGCCCCGTGAAGACAACCATCTAGTTATTCTTAGGATATTGCTCATTTACTATTGCTGGGTAAGCTGAGCCAGGGTTCTCAGCTGTGCGTGCATCGAATTAGCATAATCAGAGAGACTCATACAACACATTCCATCAAACTCTTCACATCCATGTCCCTGTTCCAACAACAAAAGGTTCTGCAGTGTTGCATGTCTCACAGAGTCAACATTAAAACAAATCAGGAATTGCCTTCAACGTAAAATTGTCTGCTTAGCAACTCAGCAACCCAGTCTGCTTAGTTGAGCTGAAGCACTTACAGTGATTTGGCATATTATGATTGGATACATGTTTTGAAGACCCTTAGTGACTAACATATAATTGGTTAAACACAGGTGTGAGAACTCAACCTTGAAAGCTTGCCAACAGTCCACAGTTCTCATTAACTTGGTGAATTCCAGCCTCTTATCTTGCTTGCTTAAGCTTCTTCGGGCCTCCCATGGCCTTGCTGTATCTCTCAGGACTATTCAAAGTTTATGTACCAATTATGCATTCTCCTGTGAGAACACTGTCTCCACATCTTCCCCCTTTATGTTTTATATATGGTTTGGGTGGCCCTACTTGAGCAGGGAGTCTGGGCTAGATTATATCTCCAACATATGCCAACTACAGGCTGCTGGGCCTTCCCCTTTTTTCTGCTGTATGGCTCTCTGGTAACAGGCTGTATAGCTCTCTGTTCCTTCACATCAAGGTCTGGCATGGCATGTGTCCCCACCACTCCACGCCTGCTGGGTTGCAGCCAACAGCGGAGCTAAAGGTTCTTCTTGGTGGCAAACACAGAAGCCAACCCAGTCTTGCCCTTGATTGTGGTAGCAGGCATTTGGTCAGCCTCAGTCCTTGCACCTTGTTGTCAATGCAGAGTTTCACCTGCTTCATCCAGTAACAAGTCGCTACTACAGCAAGGCACACACAAATTTATATTAGCAGAGTAACTATTACAGGGTGCAGCAGCATGTTGAAGATGCTGATGGCAGTGAAGGACTAGCCAAAGAAATTTCTTACCAGTGGAATTCTCCCCCCCCTCTTAAATTTGTTCCATCACCTGCTTTATAACACTACCATTGTATTAAAATTTTTCTAGCTTTTGCCTTAGCATTTTCCAGCAGCTACTGCAAATTTCCATACTCTAACATCTCTTTTACAAGTGACAAATCTATACAAGGTGCAGTTTCTTATTAGAAACTAGCTAGTAAATACAGGTGGTTTTATACACAAAATCACAACCTCTAATAATAGCTACTTTACAAGCACACATATTCAGGATGTTACTTTTCAGTTGACCCCAAGTGATGTTTTGCAGTCATTCGTTTTTCTCTTCCTCTATCTCAGTCTGCTTGGGGTATTCACGGTCAGCTCCTGTAGCTGAGGCATCAGGTTTATCCATTCGTCTGTCCAGCTCATGGCAAGGCTTGACAAACTTTGCAGGCAGTCACCATGGACCTGTAGGCAGGAGGACACAAGCATACTCCCTCCCCCAGGTTATCAGTTCTTCAGTTCTTGAGAAGTAGACAGGTTAGACAGTTTAAGTGCAGCATCATTACTCTCTCTCCCCCCCCCCCCTTTTTTTTTTTGTTTGTTGTTTTTTTTTTTTTTTTTAGTCCCTGCAAAAACCATCATTACTCCCACTACAGTCCCATGTACAGAACGTGGCACAAGGACCCTGTGGAGACTAACAGCAAACCAGCTCTGAGAAGCATCACTGCAGTGCGAGGTGGCAGGCTCAACCTTAGCGGGCGTCCCCGCAGAGGCTCTGCCTCCCCCACATCGTATGAGGCTTGGGCTTTTATACTGACCAAAATGCACACTCATTCCGACACAGGTGGCCAGCCTGTGCTGGAAGAAGTGGCCAGCAGTATCTACAGAGGTCTCCAAGGGTTGATAGAAACCTGGCCATACTTATATTTACCAACTTCTAGTACATGAGTATCACAGAGAAACTGTATGGGCTCTCCCTGTCAATTGCAAGAAAAAATCATAACATATACAGCTTGAGTATAAGAGGATTTTAACGCATACGTGGTCACTGTTTGTCAGGCCTCCTTAACTATTTTGAGATCAAGAGCTTCCCACTCTTTAGCCCCCTGCTGTGTAGTAAACACAGGATATGCAAAGATGCCCATTGCAGAAAATTCCCCAGTAATGATCACCCTGTAATCTGGGTCCCCGCTAGTCGGGGCCCTGTAATCCGGATCCCCGCTATTCGGGGCCCTGTATCCAGGTCCCCGTCGCCCGGGGCCCTGTATCCCGGGTCCCCGCTAGTCGGGGCCCTGTAATCTGGGTCCCCGCTAGTCAGGGCCCTGTAATCCGGGTCCCCAGCGACCAGGGCCCTGTAGTCCGCGTCCCTGTTCGGGCGCCATTTGTAAGCGGCGAGGAGAAGCAGACAGGCCAACTCAATATGGGTGATAAGCAACTTCTAGTTTATTTGTGACGCAGTTCACACATATATAGGAGTGGTATTCAGCCACTCCTTCTCGGCACAACAGTATTGGTTAGCCCTCCACAGCTTCCTCCACATTCTCCTCCCAGGTCCGGTCTCCGGCTACCTGTGGGGGCCACCCCCTGCCTTGCTTGCACAGTCCTCCAGAACTCTATGGTTCTGCTCTTAGAGTCATTCTGCAACAGTTATCCTAGGTAGGAAACTTGGGTTTGGATTAGCTGGGCCTTTTGTCTGGTTACCCAATAACCATTCAGTCCCAGAAAATTCAAAAATCCCACCATCCACTGGATACATTCTTCCTTTGTTTCAGTAGCAATTAATAAGACATCCACATATTGTAACAGAGTCCCCGTCTGAGCGGGTGGTTTCCATGACTCTAATTCCTGTGCTAACTGGTTTCCAAAAATTGTTGGACTGTTTTAAACCCTTTAGGTAATACTGTCCAAGTTAATTGGGTTTTCCTTACTGTGTCAGGATGTTCAAATTCAAAAGCAAATAAATTCTGGTTTTCTTTGGCCAATGGTAAGCAAAAGAAAGAGTCCTTTAAATCCAAGACGGCAAATCATTTTTGATTCGATTTAGTCAATACGGATTAGCTGTTACTGAATATCCTCTACAAATTTGTTGATTCCTGAGATCTTGAACCAATCTGAAACTTTTCTTTACTGGCAAGATAGGAGTATTATATTCCAATTCACATTCAATTAAGAATTTATATTTTAAAATTTATTAATGATTTTTTTTAATTCCCTTTCCTGCAATTTTAGGGGCTATTGTTTTATTCTAACTGGGCAGGCCACCCTTTTTATTTCTACTTTAACAGGTAAAGCATTTTTCGCTTTACCTGGAACTTCAGATGTCCATACTCCCAGATATACCTGGATTAAGGATTTTTTCTATTTCAGGGAGGTCCTCCTGTTTGCTTTTTCTGTTGAATTAAAGATAAACTCAAAATTGCAGTTAATTGATTTTTAACTCTTTAATTCCATTTTGCCTTCTTTAAATGTTGCTTCTTGTCCTAATAAGGATTTCCAAGAATTTAGTATGCATAAAAATTTTATGCATTCTTATTTGTTTTCCAATTTGTGCCTCTTTTTGCCTTTTTTTTTTTGTTTGTTTGTTTTGTTTTTTTCTTTTCCTTGGTGGCCAGTAGCTCCCACATCTGTAACAAATTCTTTTCCCTCTGAATTAATGCCGAATAAATTGCTCCTGTATCCACTAAAATTCCACTTTATTTCCCCTGGTCTCTAGTTTTAATTTAACCAGTGGATCTACTAGGGTAGATTCCCCAGGTCCCTTTTCAGTCTAGTTTCAATTCAGCCACCGGAGTCACTCCATGGCACTCTCCCCCCCAGGGCAGTGACAGTCTCACTTCCAACGTCCAAAACTCTCCACAGCACACACACACCGACCCGGTTCCATAGGAGAAGAACCCACTTCCCCCACCTTTGTCCGACATTCCTCCTTCACCAGTTTCAAAACATTCAACAACCCCTCAGTCCCGTCTATCAACATGTCTGTTCCCACTTGTTTGCCTGCCCCAGCACCCATCCCTTGCTCAAACACAGGAGCTGCGCGAGCTCCCCTCCTTTCCCAGTTTTCTCTTTTTCTCACGGCTGCTCACCCTGCTCTGCAGGGGTTACAGATGCCTGCCTCTGCAACAGCACTTCTGGGTTAATGTGAATGTGCTGCTTGTTGCCAGTGACAGAATCTCCTCCTCCTTATCAATATCTGATAGGACAGATATAGAGGATGCTCCTCTCAGAGGTAACTGTGATATATAATTTTTCCAATATCACAGGCTGAACAACATCTCTCCTGCTTAGCTTTCTGGTTTTCTCTGTCCTTTTTCAAAGCCAAAATTAGGGATCTGGCAGAGCTATATTAATTTCACATTCTGTCTGCCACTCCGGGTGGTTTCTTAAAATGAAAAACCTATCTGTATATAGTACTTCATCCCATTTTCCTGGCCACCTCAAACCCAACATTAATTGTAACAATGTATTATAATTCAAAGTTCCATTTTTAGGCCATTTCTCCTGATCACAGAATTGTAGAATTAACCAGGTTGGAGAGGACCTTTAAGATCAAGTCCAACCATTACCCCATTACTGCCAAAACCACCACTAAGCCATGTCATTAAAGGCCTCATCTCAATGTTTTTTGAACACTTCCAGGGACACTGATTCCACCACTTCCCTGGGCCACCTGTTCCAATGCTTGATCACCTTCTGGTGAAGAAATTTTTCCTAATACCCAGACTAAGCCTCCCCATGCCCAGCTGGAGACATGTCATTATGAGATTAAAATGTGGTGGTTTTGTTTGGGGTTTTTTTTTTTTGGTTGTTTTTTTTAATATCTCTCCTACAATTCAACCATTTTCATTGCTTTATATAATTAAATTCACTCAGAGTTACCAGACAATGGGAGCTGTAGCCCCATTTTCTGGTCTGACAAATTTAAAATAAATAAATTATACATGTACACACTGCCATAAAGGATCCTCTGCCTTAGGCATCAAACATCCTTAAAGAACTGCCATCAAACCCTAACACATGACAGACAGAAGGAGGAATCCAAGTCAGGGAAAATTCCATATCAAATTGGAATAATGCTTAGCAGTCTCCAGAACAATCCAAGTCTGGAAAGGCAAATCAAACACATATAGATGATGACCATGGGAAAGAGTCATTTCATTGACACACTGTTCTCTTTCCATATCATTCCTGAATGTCTTATGGGTTTTTTATGGATATAATAAATAGGGGGCTAATACCTGTCCTCCGGTAATCAACTTCAGAAACTTCACACCAAAATCCCAATTAATACTTTCCCCAATCTCATAAACAATCACAAGCTTGGCAATTAATTTTTCAAAAGTAAGCTTTTTACACTCGCAACATTTTTACAGATAGGAACATCACAGTCTTCATAAAAAAAATATACCTGCACACAAGACTTGATATTCCATACGTATGCATCAAATACTCAACTTTATCCAGAAGTTTCCTATCAAATTTTACAAGTTAAAAATAACAGGTGTGTACATCATGCAAAATTACAGGAGTGGAGAATTTTAACTTTTAAGTTGGCAACAGTCTAACTAAAAACAGACATTGGTTACAATATTTTATCAACGTTTTCTTGTTTACCGAACCCCCAGAAGACCCTCCCAGTTCTTTCCAATGTGCCAAAATGTAACCCAATGGGCTTTTCTTCAGAATTCCCTTATTTCAACCGGCTCCCATTTCAAACAATCTTTTACAAATCTATAGCTCCTCTTTCCTAGTGCTCTGCAAATACACTTAAAAATATGAGAGCACCTACACACAAGTTTTATGATATTCTCAGGGGTTCAGTAAAATAGTATCTCTGGGTTCTGCAGATCAGTTCCCCTGTTGTTAGATCATAGTTTCGGTTCCAGCAAAATTTACACTAGTATCCACGGCAGGTTCCACTGTTCAGAAGTTACTATGCACCCATACGTGAGGCTACAAGCCTCTGGTACTGAGTGTAAAGTCCAGATCTCAAGAATAGGACTAGATATTAGAGGTTATACTTCTCTTATACAGCCACTGGGGTGCAGAGAGGGAACTCTTCTTAAACCCCCATTAGCCACAGTTTACTTTTGTCTACTCCTCCCCCACTGCTTAAACACTAGTCTTTAACACTAGACAAACATATACACACACAAAGCACTTAGGAACAACACAAAACAAAGATGCCCGTCTCCGGCCGCTCTCCTCGCGGACAACATGGAACAGCGGATCAGGACTCTTTTTTTTTTATTTATTTTAAATTTGTCAGGCCAGAAAATGGGGCTACAGCTCCCATTGTCTGGTAACTCTTAGTGAATTTAATTATATAAAGCAATGAAAATGGTTGAATTATAGGAGAGAGATTTCAAAAAAAAAAAAAAAAATCACCACATTTTAATCTCATGTCTCAAGCTGGGCATGGGGAGGCTTAGTTTGGGTATTAGGAAAAATTTCTTCACCAGAAGGTGATCAAGCATTGGAACAGGTGGCCCAGGGAAGTGGTGGAATATGTGTCCCTGGAAGTGTTCAAAAAAACTTTGAGATGAGGCCTTTAATGGCATGGCTTAGTGGTGGTTTTGGCAGTAATGGGGTAATGGTTGGACTTAATGATCTTAAAGGTCTTTTCCAACCCGGTTAATTCTACAATTCTGTGATCAGGAGAAATGGCCTAAAAATGGAACTTTGAATTATAATACATTGTTACAATTAATGTTGGGTTTGAGGTGGCCAGGAAAATGGGATGAAGTACTATATACACATAGGGATCTGGCAGAGCTATGTTAATTTCACATCCTGTCTGCCACTCCGGGTGGTTTCTTAAAGTGAAAAACCTAATTTTGGCTTTGGAAAAGGACAGAGAAAACCAGAAAGCTAAGCTGAAGAGATGTTGTTCAGCCTGTGATATTGGGAGATTGATGTTTAAAAGTTGAATCAGGAAAATAAATAGAAAAATTATATATCACAGATACCTCTGAGAGGAGCATCCTCTATATCTGTCCTATCAGATATTGATAAGGAGGAGGAGATTCTGTCACTGGCAACAAGCAACACATTCACATTAACCCAGAAGTGCTGTTGCAGAGGCAGGCATCTGTAATGAATGCCATGGAGTGACTCCAGTGGCTGAATTGAAACTAGACTGACAAAGGACCTGGGGAATCTGCCCTAGTAGATCGACTGATTAAATTAAAACTAGAGACCAGAGGAAATAAAGTGGAATTTTAGTGGATACAGGAGCAACTTATTCGGCGTTAATTCAGAGGGAAAAGAATTTGTTACAGATGTGGGAGCTACTGGCCACCAAGGAAAAGAAAAGAAAAAAAACAAAACCAAAACAACAAAAAAAAAAAAAGGCAAAAAGAGGCACAAATTGGAAAAAAGCAACATTTAAAGAAGGCAAAATGGAATTAAAGAGTTAAAAATCAATTAATTGCAGTTTTGAGTTTATCTTTAATTCAACAGAAAAAGCGAACAGGAGGACCTCCCTGAAATAGAAGAAATCCTTAATCCAGGTATACCTGAGAATATGGACATCTGAAGTTCCAGGTAAAGCGAAAAATGCTTTGCCTGTTAAAGTAGAAATAAAAAGGGGGGCCTGCCCAATTAGAATAAAACAATAGCCCCTAAAATTGCAGGAAAGGGAATTAAAAAAAAAAATCATGAATGTCAATTGGAATATAATACTCCTATCTTGCCAGTAAAGAAAAGTTGCAGATTGGTTCAAGATCTCAGAAATCAACAAATTTGTAGAGGATATTCAGTAATAGCTAATCCGTATTGACTAAATCGAATCAGAAAAGGTTTGCCGCCTTGGGTTTAAAGGACTCTTTCTTTTGCTTACCATTGGCCAGAGAAAACCAGAATTTATTTGCTTCCGAATGGGAACATCCTGACACTGTAAGGAAAACCCAATTAACGTGGACAGCATTATCTCAAATCAGTTAACACTGGAACTAGGATCATGAAACCACCCACTCAGACAGGGACTCTGTTACAATATGTGGATGACCTATTGCCACAGAAACAAAGGAAAAATGTGTCCAGTGAATGGTGGAATTATTGAATTTTCTGGGACTGAATGGTTATTGGGTAACCAGACAAAAGGCCCAACTAATCCAAACCCGAGTTTCCTACCTAGGATGACGGAGAAAACTTGGAACTGCTAGAAAAGAAACCATTTGTCAAACTCCACGACTGACAACCATCAAGGTGCTCCAGACGTTCCTGGGAATCACTGGGTGATGCAGACTTTGGATGCATGATTATGGTGTTCTGGTAAGACCCCTATATGAACTGTTAAAAGAAACCCCTCTCTCTTTGGAATGGACTGATTCAGCAGAGGAGGGCTTTAGAAATTTAAAAGCAGAGCTAATGAGAGCTGCAGCTCTGACTTCTGGATGTGACTAAACCCTTCTGGCTATATTCCTATGAAGAACAGGGAACAGCTTTAGTGGTCCTTACTCAGAAACTAGGACCCTGTAAGAGAACAGTGGTGTATTTTTCAAAACAGCTGAATGAAGCAAGCAAAGGATGGCCCAGATGCCTACGAGCTGTGACAGCAGTTATCATCAATATTGAAGAGGCCCGCTTATTTACCTTGGGACAAAAATTACTGTACTAGTGTCCTGTGTTGTATCAGCATTCCTGGAACAGAAAGAAGCCCACTGGTTCTAAATATGCATTTGGTGTGTTCCATGCACATGGTGCCATCTGGAAAGAACGAGGAGCTTTGAACACACAGGAAAAACAGAATAAACATGCTATGACTACTGAGAGCTGTTCAGCTACCTGAGGAAGTAGCTCTTATGTGTTGTCAAGGATATCAACAAGATGAAATTTGGCTGATTTTAACAATCTAAACTCATTCCCTTAATCCCTGACGGCAAACTAACAATTGAGAAATCTAAACCTAGAAAATCAAAGGAGGATAGAAAATTTATTGAAGATCTCAGAGGAGGAGAGGAAAACAAAGAAGATTGGGTTCAGATACCTGATGGGAGAATTATAATCCCCTATAACCAACTCTGGACGCTAGTTCAGGAGGAACATAATAAAACTCATTGAGATAGCAAGTCTTTATATATATGAACAAATTGAAGGAAGGAATCTATATATAATGGTTCAATTAGACAAATAATTTTTTTTTACCAATATTTGTTGGTGTTAACAAATGCTTTTTTTAGGGTGGCCAGAAGCATTCCCTTGTAGGTTTTGGAGTACCAGAGGCTATCCTATGTAAAAATTTTATGTGGAAGACCATATCGGTCCCAGTTTAAAGGAGAAAGTCTTCTGGAAGTGGGAGAAGTTTATCTCCTAAAATTTCTGGTCAATCTGGGAAAACAGTTAAAAAAAAATAGAGTGATTCATGGGTGTCAATATGATGTTGCAATTGTAATCAACATATATAGTTAAGTAGAATAGTTAAAACGGAGCGATTATTGATATTAATCCCCTATACCTGTACCATAGTCCAAGCCATAGAAAAAGAAACTTCAATACTGGGTTCAAATACGAATGTCTGGCTCACATGGGCAAACAAGACTGGGATTACTGATTTTTGTCTGACCTTGGCACAGGTAGAAAATCCCTTTCAAACGTGCCTAATTGGTATACCATACTTGAACCCCTTTGATTTTCGGGGATGGGTTAGGAATGACTCGATTCTAAATCCTAGCACAGTTATCAAAATGGTCCAGAGAGCTCATGGAACCGACTGGACAGTTGCATCAGCGCAAATGGAAGAAACCTAAATTACTCCAACTCTTGGGATCTGACAAGACTAATCAGAGCTGTATAACTTAATACATGGTCAAGCAAAGTCCCTAAGACCAAGGTAACTAGTGGGAAGACATGGTATCATAATATAACCACTTACTGCTCAGGATCATTTCCAATGTTACGATACAATGATAAAATACCTAAAGCTCTACCCCCAGGATATTTCTTGATATGTGGAGACCATGCATGGCCAGGGATTCCTACCAAACCCTTTGGAGGACCATGTTATCTAGGTAAATTGTCCCTGTTTGCAGCCTCCAAAAGGCATTTAGTCCAGGACATGAAGGACAGCCTCCGCAGAAACAAACGATCCATTGGGCAATTAGGCCCGAATTGCGATTCCACTTTAAGAATCTGAAATCACACAGCAAGATTTTTCATGGCATTATTTGTACCAAATGTAGCTGCGGGGAAAGCATTGGCAGATATACATCATTTGGCATGTTGGGCGGCTAAGCAATTAAATATAACTTCAGATGTGATATCTTCGCTAGCCACAGACACAGATAGTGTAAGACATGCATCTTTACAAAACCGAGCAGCAACTGACTTTTTATTATTGGCCCATGGACATGGTTGTGAGGATTTCGAAGGCATGTGCTGCATGAACTTATCTGATCATTCTGAATCAATTCATGCTAAGCTGCGAAAATTGCAGGAAAATATGCAAGAGCTTAGAATTGTTGGAGGCAGATTGGATGAGTGGTTAAATAACCTAGGAGTTACTGGATGGTTCAGGGACATACTGAAACAAGGCCTTTTATGATTGTACCTTGTATAATACAGTGTATATCAAAATCACTTCATAAATTGATAGAAGGAACATGGATAGCTCTGTCATGAATACTATAGTAAAAGAATTTACTAACTTTAAAAGAAAAAGGGGGGATTGATACAGAGGGTTGACCAATGTACAGGGGGGTAGTACAGGGGGGTTGTACAAGGGGGTTGTACAGGGGGGTTATACAAGGGAGTTAGAGGAATTTGCTTGCTTAAACAAAAGGACTATCAGTTGTAAATGCCTGCTAAGCAGAACAGAGACCTCCGGTCCTGTTGATAAGCAGACGCCTGAATCTACTGATAAAGGGGAGAAGTAGAGGATTTACGGCTGGGATATTGACCAAACTCTAAGACCACACATAAAGACTAAAAAAGGTGAAAAGTGCAAGAAGAGGAAGACTCATTTACTTTATCTTGAAGACCCCTACACAGAGGAGGAAGACTCATTTACTTCATCTTGAGACCCCTGCCCATGACAAGAGGGGGCACTGCACAGGCGCAGAGGACCTTCTGGCTCATTATAATACGAAGTGGGGATAGGACATGAATATGTATAGGCGTGTTGTGCAACCTTATGAATATATATATAACTTTAGAGAATAAATGTAGAGGGAAACAACACTGAGGTACACATGACGTTGAGGAATTATCCTCGTGCGTCTCAGAGCTGAATAAAAAGCATACCTACTTTACAACTTTAACGAGTTGCGGAGTCAATCCGCCCATCACTCACTTTCATATCTGAGGGTGCATTTGAATGCAACATCTGCGAAGCTTGATCTCGCCTACCCAGCAGCACAGTGAGTAGAGCATGAATGTTCGTTCTTTACTCCCACAGCAGAAGAGCCAGCAGGGAAAGCTGGTGCTGGGAATCTTCACCACTCAGTCAGCTTTGCAAATCTTTCAACGTCAATCCTGTCGCTCCTCGGTTTCATACCTAAAAGCCCATTTGAATGCAACCTATCCAGAGCTTGTTCTCTGCTGCCCGGAAGTAAAAGTGAGCAGAGCATGATCATTTGGCCTCTGCTCACACAGCCGAAGAGCCAGGAGTGAAAGCTTGGCTAGTGATATTAAGCACACAGTCAGCTTTGCAAAGCTGCCTCCATTATTGGTGTCACTGCCCACTTTCCTACATGAAAAGCATTTGAATGCAATCTCTCCAGAGACTACTCTCTGCTTCGAAGCAACACAGCACAGAATGAACGTTTGGCCTCTGCTGCCACAGCAGAAGAGCCAGGAGGGAAAGCTAGTGCTGGGCCTCTTCAGCACACAGTCAGCATTGCAACGGTGTCACCATCATTGCAGTCTCTCCTCGGTTTCATACCTAAAAGTCCATTTGAATACAAATTCTCGGGTGGTCTCTCTCAGCTGCCCAGCAGCACAGTGAGTAGGTCATGAACATTCGGCCTCTGCTCCCACAGCAGAAGAGCCAGGAGGGAAAGCTGGTGCTGGGCCTGTTCAGCACACACTCAGGTTTGCATCGGTGCCTCCATCATTGCTTTCACTGCTCACTTTCATACATGAAAAGCATTTGAACACAATCAGTCCAGAGCCTGCTCTCTGCTTCGCAACAACACAGTCAGCACAGAATGAACGTTTGGCCTCTGCTCCCACAGCAGAAGAGCCAGCAGGGAAAGCTGGTGCTGGGCCTCTTCAGCACACAGTCAGCTTTGCAACGGTGTCACCATCATTGCAGTCTCTCCTCAGTTTCATACCTAAAAGTCCATTTGAATACAAACTCTCGAGTGGTCGCTCTCAGAAGCCCAGCAGCACAGTGAGCAGATCACGAACATTCGGCCGCTGCTCCCACAGCAGAAGAGCCAGGAGGGAAAGCTGGTGCTGGGCCTGTTCAGCACACACTCAGCTTTGCATCGGTGCCTCCATCATTGCTTTCACTGCTCACTTTTATACATGAAAAGCATTTGAATGGAAACTCTCCGGAGCCTGCACTCTGCTGCCCAGCAACACACTGAGTAGAGCATGAATGTTTGGCCTCTGCTCCCACAGCAGAAGAGCCAGGAGGCAAAGCTGGTGCTGGGATTCTTCAGCTCACAGTCACCTTTAAAGTGTGTCACCATCATTGCTGTCACCGTTCACTTTCATACCTGAAAGAGCATTTGAATACAACCTCTCTGAAGCCTTCACTCTGCTGCCCAGCAGCACAGTGAGTAGACCATGAGCGTTTGTTCTTTACTCACACAGCAGATGAGCCAGGAGGGAAAGCTGGTGCTGGCATTCTTCAGCACACAGGCAGCTTTACAATGGTGTCACCATCATTCCTGACACTGCTCACTTTCCTACGTAAAAGTCCATTTGAATTGTACCTCTCCGGAGCTTGCTCTAGGGGGCCCAGCAGCACAGCGAGGAGGGCACGAACGTTTGCCCTCTGCTTCCACAGCTGAAGGGCCAGGAGGGAAAGCTGGTCCGAGGGATCTTCAGCACACAACTTTGCAACGGTGCCTCCATCGTTGCTCTCACTGCTCACTTTCATATCTGAGAGTGCATTTGAATGCAACATCTGCGGAGCTTGCTCTCGCATACCCAGCAGCACAGTGAGTAGAGCATGAATGTTTGCTCTTTACTCCCACAGCAGAAGTGCCAGCAGGGAAAGCTGGTGCTGGGAATCTTCACCACTCAGTCAGCTTTGCAACTCTTTCAACATCAATCCTGTCGCTCCTCGGTTTCATACCTAAAAGTCCATTTGAATGCAACCTATCTGGAGCTTGTTCTCTGCTGCCCGGAAGTAAAAGTGAGCAGAGCATGATCATTTGGCCTCTGCTCACACAGCCGAAGAGCCAGGAGTGAAAGCTTGGCTAGTGATATTAAGCACACAGTCAGCTTTGCAAAGCTGCCTCCATTATTGGTGTCACTGCCCACTTTCCTACATGAAAAGCATTTGAATGCAATCTCTCCAGAGACTACTCTCTGCTTCGAAGCAACACAGCACAGAATGAACGTTTGGCCTCTGCTGCCACAGCAGAAGAGCCAGGAGGGAAAGCTAGTGCTGGGCCTCTTCAGCACACAGTCAGCATTGCAACGGTGTCACCATCATTGCAGTCTCTCCTCGGTTTCATACCTAAAAGTCCATTTGAATACAAATTCTCGGGTGGTCTCTCTCAGCTGCCCAGCAGCACAGTGAGTAGGTCATGAACATTCGGCCTCTGCTCCCACAGCAGAAGAGCCAGGAGGGAAAGCTGGTGCTGGGCCTGTTCAGCACACACTCAGGTTTGCATCGGTGCCTCCATCATTGCTTTCACTGCTCACTTTCATACATGAAAAGCATTTGAACACAATCAGTCCAGAGCCTGCTCTCTGCTTCGCAACAACACAGTCAGCACAGAATGAACGTTTGGCCTCTGCTCCCACAGCAGAAGAGCCAGCAGGGAAAGCTGGTGCTGGGCCTCTTCAGCACACAGTCAGCTTTGCAACGGTGTCACCATCATTGCAGTCTCTCCTCAGTTTCATACCTAAAAGTCCATTTGAATACAAACTCTCGAGTGGTCGCTCTCAGAAGCCCAGCAGCACAGTGAGCAGATCACGAACATTCGGCCGCTGCTCCCACAGCAGAAGAGCCAGGAGGGAAAGCTGGTGCTGGGCCTGTTCAGCACACACTCAGCTTTGCATCGGTGCCTCCATCATTGCTTTCACTGCTCACTTTTATACATGAAAAGCATTTGAATGGAAACTCTCCGGAGCCTGCACTCTGCTGCCCAGCAACACACTGAGTAGAGCATGAATGTTTGGCCTCTGCTCCCACAGCAGAAGAGCCAGGAGGCAAAGCTGGTGCTGGGATTCTTCAGCTCACAGTCACCTTTAAAGTGTGTCACCATCATTGCTGTCACCGTTCACTTTCATACCTGAAAGAGCATTTGAATACAACCTCTCTGAAGCCTTCACTCTGCTGCCCAGCAGCACAGTGAGTAGACCATGAGCGTTTGTTCTTTACTCACACAGCAGATGAGCCAGGAGGGAAAGCTGGTGCTGGCATTCTTCAGCACACAGGCAGCTTTACAATGGTGTCACCATCATTCCTGACACTGCTCACTTTCCTACGTAAAAGTCCATTTGAATTGTACCTCTCCGGAGCTTGCTCTAGGGGGCCCAGCAGCACAGCGAGGAGGGCACGAACGTTTGCCCTCTGCTTCCACAGCTGAAGGGCCAGGAGGGAAAGCTGGTCCGAGGGATCTTCAGCACACAACTTTGCAACGGTGCCTCCATCGTTGCTCTCACTGCTCACTTTCATATCTGAGAGTGCATTTGAATGCAACATCTGCGGAGCTTGCTCTCGCATACCCAGCAGCACAGTGAGTAGAGCATGAATGTTTGCTCTTTACTCCCACAGCAGAAGTGCCAGCAGGGAAAGCTGGTGCTGGGAATCTTCACCACTCAGTCAGCTTTGCAACGGTATCACCATCATTGCAGTCTCTCCTCGGTTTCATACCTAAAAGTCCATTTGAATGCAACCTATCTGGAGCTTGTTCTCTGCTGCCCGGAAGTAAAAGTGAGCAGAGCATGATCATTTGGCCTCTGCTCACACAGCCGAAGAGCCAGGAGTGAAAGCTTGGCTAGTGATATTAAGCACACAGTCAGCTTTGCAAAGCTGCCTCCATTATTGGTGTCACTGCCCACTTTCCTACATGAAAAGCATTTGAATGCAATCTCTCCAGAGACTACTCTCTGCTTCGAAGCAACACAGCACAGAATGAACGTTTGGCCTCTGCTGCCACAGCAGAAGAGCCAGGAGGGAAAGCTAGTGCTGGGCCTCTTCAGCACACAGTCAGCATTGCAACGGTGTCACCATCATTGCAGTCTCTCCTCGGTTTCATACCTAAAAGTCCATTTGAATACAAATTCTCGGGTGGTCTCTCTCAGCTGCCCAGCAGCACAGTGAGTAGGTCATGAACATTCGGCCTCTGCTCCCACAGCAGAAGAGCCAGGAGGGAAAGCTGGTGCTGGGCCTGTTCAGCACACACTCAGGTTTGCATCGGTGCCTCCATCATTGCTTTCACTGCTCACTTTCATACATGAAAAGCATTTGAACACAATCAGTCCAGAGCCTGCTCTCTGCTTCGCAACAACACAGTCAGCACAGAATGAACGTTTGGCCTCTGCTCCCACAGCAGAAGAGCCAGCAGGGAAAGCTGGTGCTGGGCCTCTTCAGCACACAGTCAGCTTTGCAACGGTGTCACCATCATTGCAGTCTCTCCTCAGTTTCATACCTAAAAGTCCATTTGAATACAAACTCTCGAGTGGTCGCTCTCAGAAGCCCAGCAGCACACTGAGCAGATCACGAATATTCGGCCGCTGCTCCCACAGCAGAAGAGCCAGGAGGGAAAGCTGGTGCTGGGCCTGTTCAGCACACACTCAGCTTTGCATCGGTGCCTCCATCATTGCTTTCACTGCTCACTTTTATACATGAAAAGCATTTGAATGGAAACTCTCCGGAGCCTGCACTCTGCTGCCCAGCAACACACTGAGTAGAGCATGAATGTTTGGCCTCTGCTCCCACAGCAGAAGAGCCAGGAGGCAAAGCTGGTGCTGGGATTCTTCAGCTCACAGTCACCTTTAAAGTGTGTCACCATCATTGCTGTCACCGTTCACTTTCATACCTGAAAGAGCATTTGAATACAACCTCTCTGAAGCCTTCACTCTGCTGCCCAGCAGCACAGTGAGTAGACCATGAGCGTTTGTTCTTTACTCACACAGCAGATGAGCCAGGAGGGAAAGCTGGTGCTGGCATTCTTCAGCACACAGGCAGCTTTACAATGGTGTCACCATCATTCCTGACACTGCTCACTTTCCTACGTAAAAGTCCATTTGAATTGTACCTCTCCGGAGCTTGCTCTAGGGGGCCCAGCAGCACAGCGAGGAGGGCACGAACGTTTGCCCTCTGCTTCCACAGCTGAAGGGCCAGGAGGGAAAGCTGGTCCGAGGGATCTTCAGCACACAACTTTGCAACGGTGCCTCCATCGTTGCTCTCACTGCTCACTTTCATATCTGAGAGTGCATTTGAATGCAACATCTGCGGAGCTTGCTCTCGCATACCCAGCAGCACAGTGAGTAGAGCATGAATGTTTGCTCTTTACTCCCACAGCAGAAGTGCCAGCAGGGAAAGCTGGTGCTGGGAATCTTCACCACTCAGTCAGCTTTGCAACTCTTTCAACATCAATCCTGTCGCTCCTCGGTTTCATACCTAAAAGTCCATTTGAATGCAACCTATCTGGAGCTTGTTCTCTGCTGCCCGGAAGTAAAAGTGAGCAGAGCATGATCATTTGGCCTCTGCTCACACAGCCGAAGAGCCAGGAGTAAAATCTTGTGCTAGTGGTATTCAGCACACAGTCAGCTCTACAAAGGTGCCTCCATTATTGGTGTCACTGCCCACTTTCCTACATGAAAAGCATTTGAATGCAATCTCTCCAGAGCCTGCTCTCTGCTTCGCAGCAACACAGTGAGCACAGAATGAATGTTTGGCCTCTGCTTCCACAGTAGAAGAGCCAGGAGGCAAAGCTGGTGCTGGGCCTCTTCAGCACACAGTCAGCTTTGCAACGGTGTCACCATCATTGCAGTCTCTCGTCGGTTTCATACCTAAAAGTCCATTTGACTGCAAACTCTCGGGTGGGCACTCTCAGCTGCCCAGCATCATTGTAAGTATAGCACGAAAGTTTGGCATCTGGTCCCACAGCAGAAGAGCCAGGAGGGAAAGCTAGTGCTGGGCCCCTTCAGCACACAGGCAGCTTTGCATCGGTGCCTCCATCATTGCTTTCACTGCTCACTTTTATACATGAAAAGCATTTGAATGCAACCTCTCCGGAGCCTGCACTCTGCTGCCCAGCAACACACTGAGTAGAGCATGAATGTTTGGCCTCTGCTCCCACAGCAGAAGAGCCACGAGGGAAAGCTGGTGCTGGGATTCTTCAGCTCACAGTCAGCTTTAAAGTGTGTCACCATCATTGCTGTCACTGTTCACTTTCATACCTGAAAAAGCATTTGAATACAACCTCTCTGAAACCTGCACTCTGCTGCCCAGCAGCACAGTGAGCAGACCATGAGCGTTTGTTCTTTACTCACACAGCAGATGAGCCAGGAGGAAAAGCTGGTGCTGGCATTCTTCAGCACGCAGGCAGCTTTACAATGGTGTCACCATCATTCCTGACACTGCTCACTTTCCTACGTAAAAGTCCATTTGAATTGTACCTCTCCGGAGCTTGCTCTAGGGGGCCCAGCAGCACAGCGAGGAGGGCACGGACGTTTGCCCTCTGCTTCCACAGCTGAAGAGCCAGGAGGGAAAGCTGGTGCGAGGGATCTTCAGCACACAGTCAGCTTTGCAACGGTGCCTCCATCATTGCTCTCAATGCTCACTTTCATATCTGAGAGTGCATTATATCTCCGGAGCCTGCTCTCGCCTACCCAGCAGCACAGTGAGTAGAGCATGAACATTTGTTCTTTACTCCCACAGCAGAAGAGCCAGCAGGGAAAGCTGGTGCTGGGAATCTTCACCACTCAGTCAGCTTTGCAACGGTATCACCATCATTGCAGTCTCTCCTCGGTTTCATACCTAAAAGTCCATTTGAATGCAACCTATCTGGAGCTTTTTCTCTGCTGCCTGGAAGTAAAAGTGAGCAGAGCATGATCATTTGGCCTCTGCTCACACAGCCGAAGAGCCAGGAGTGAAAGCTTGTGCTAGTGGTATTCAGCACACAGTCAGCTTTGCAAAGCTGCCTCCATTATTGCTTTCACTGCCCACTTTCATACATGAAAAGCATTTGAATGCAATCTCTCCAGAGCCTACTCTCTGCTTCGCAGCAACACAGTCAGCACAGAATGAACGTTTGGCCTCTGCTGCCACAGCAGAAGAGCCATGAGGGAAAGCTGGCGCTGGGCCTCTTCAGCACACAGTCAGCTTTGCAACGGTGTCACCATGATTGAAGTCTCTCCTCGGTTTCATACCGAAAAGTCCATTTGACTGCAAATTCTTGGGTGGTCGCTCTCAGCTGCCCAGCAGCACTGTGAATAGATCACGAACATTCGGCCTCCGCTCCCACAGCAGAAGAGCCAGGAGGGAAAGCTGGTGCTGGGCCTGTTCGGCACACACTCAGCTTTGCATCGGTGCCTCCATCATTGGTGTCACTGCTCACTGTCATACAGGAAAGTGCATTTGAATGCAACCTCTTCAGAGCCTGCTCTCTGCTTCCCAGCAACACAGTGAGCACACAATGAACGTTTGCCATCTGCTCCCACAGCAGAAGAGCCAGGAGGAAAAGCTGGTACTGGGCGTCTTCAGCACACAGTCAGCTTTGCAATGGTGTCACCATCATTGCAGTCTCTCCTCGGTTTCATACCTAAAAGTCCATTTGAATACAAATTCTCGGGTGGTCTCTCTCAGCTGCCCAGCAGCACAGTGAGTAGGTCATGAACATTCGGCCTCTGCTCCCACAGCAGAAGCGCCAGGAGGGAAAGCTGGTGCTGGGCCTGTTCAGCACACACTCACCTTAGCATCGGTGCCTCCATCATTGCTTTCACTGCTCACTTTCATACATGAAAAGCATTTGAATGCAATCTCTCCAGAGCCTACTCTCTGCTGCGCAGCAACACAGTCAGCACAGAATGAACGTTTGGCCTCTGCTCCCACAGCAGAAGAGCCAGGAGGGAAAGCTGGTGCTGGGCCTCCTCATCACACAGTCAGCTTTGCAACAGGGTCACCATCATTGCAGTCTCTCTTCGGTTTCATACCTTAAAGTCCATTTGAATACCAATTCTCGGGTGGTCGCTCTCAGCGGCCCAACAGAACAGTGAGTAGAGCACGAATGTTTGGCCTCTGCTCCCACAGCAGAAGAGCCAGGAGGAAAAGCTGGTGCTGGGCCTGTTCAGCACACACTCAGGTTTGCATCGGTGCCTCCATCATTGCTTTCACTGCTCACTTTCATACATGAAAATCATTTGAACGCAATCTCTCCAGAGCCTGCTCTCTGCTTCGCAGAAACACAGCACAGAATGAAAGCTTGGCCTCTGCTCCCACAGCAGAAGAGCCAGCAGGCAAAGCTGGTGCTGGGCCTCTTCAGCACACACTCACCTTATATCGGTGCCTCTATCATTGCTTTCACTGCTCACTTTTATACATGAAAAGCATTTGAATGCAATCTCTCCAGAGCCTGCTCTCTGCTTCGAAGCAACACAGCGCAGAATGAATGTTTGGCCTCTGCTCCCACAGCTGAAGAGCCAGGAGAGAAAGCTGGTGCTGGGCCTCTTCAGAACACAGTTAGCTTTGCAACGGTGTCACCATCATTGCAGTCTCTCCTCGGTTTCATACCTAAAAGTCCATTTGAATGCAACCTATCCGGAGCTTGTTCTCTGCTGCCCGGAAATAAAACTAAGCAGAGCATGAACGTTTGGCCTCTGCCCATATAGCCGAAGATCCTGGAGTGAAAGATTGTGCTAGTGATCCTCAGCACACCGTCAGCTTTGCAAAGGTACCTCCATTATTGGTTTCTCTGCCCACTTTCGTACATGAAAAGCATTTGAATGCAATCTCTCCGGAGCCTGCTCTCTGCTGCACAGCAACCCAGTGAGCAGAGCATGAACATTTCGCCTCTGCTCCCACAGCAGAAGAACCAGGAGGGAAAGCTGGTGCTGGGCCTGTTCAGCACGCAGTCCACTTTGCAATGGTGTCACTGTAATGCGTGGGGTTTGTTCATCAAGAAGTTTGGGGGCAGGGAGGCTCTCTGTGGCTTTCGTTATGTGAAACAATACTCCTTTTTGACTCTGTAACTGTTGTACTCTGTAAGTAATGGGGGGGAGGTCAGTTGTATTGTTGCACAGGATTGTGAGAGCGAAAACGGGGGTTGGGTTGCTCGAAGTGGTGTCCTGTTGCAACGCTTGAGGGGAGGGGGCTGCGACGGTGAGGAAGCTGGCAGTGGACGCTTCTCGAAGCCTCTGGGAGCTTCTCAAAACTTCCCAAAACTTCTCGGCAATGAGACCCCTGCAACAAAGGGAACCAATGGGGGAGAGCCATGTCAACATCCGAGTGAGGAGAGGCGACAGGATTGGCTGGGGCTTTGAATCGAAAAAAATAAAGGACCACCTCCCAGAGACCACGTGTGAGTCTTGGGCGGAGGGGAGGACTCCCCGGCGCACCCAGCGCTGTTTTATCTGCTATCGCTTACTCAGTTTAATAAAATTTATACTTTAAAATGAAATTGGCTACATTATTGATAACAAATTGGTGCCGTGACTCGGATGGAGAAATTCTGACGGGACTCACATTCTAGGGGGGGGGCGCCCCACTCTCAGGAGTGGCCCCCTGTTTGTGGTTCATTCTGCCAGCTTCTCCACCGACAAACCCAAAATTCGATAGCAGATAAAAGATGAAGCCGGCAGCCCCTTAATTTTGTGCACGAAGCCTGAACAAAGACAGCAGAAACGAAGACGTGAGTATATTGCGAAACTGAGATTTGTTCTGTTGGGGTTGGGATCCCGGTGTGTGCATGAGTGAGACATCCAAGTACGGACAAAGCGAGTGTGGACCTCTTAGTAGTGCAGTTCCCATCTCCCACGAGGGGCTGGGCCGCGAGGAGAGGGCATATGAAAAACTGAGTGAAACAGGGCACACCGGAAGATGGGACAGAAAAAGAGTAAGGGTTCTGATCCCATGGGAGGTTCTAAGGAGACCTTAAAGTTACCTCAGATACCGCCAGATAGTCCTTTAGGTTTGATGATTAAGTATTGGAATGATTATCCCTCTAGAAAAGGGAAAGCCAGGGCAAAAATGATACATTATTGCATGGAAGTATGGGGGGGTAAACAGATTAGGACTGGTCACCTATATTGGCCAGTATATGGGTCTTTTGAAAATTGGATATGTCAGGCCCTGAATATCTATGTCAACTTGAAAGAGCCTTTTGATTTGGAAGAAAGTGAATATGCCCAATTGTGGATAGGATCAGAGACTAGAGCCAATCTATACCCCTTAAAAGAAAAAGGGTGACAAAAAAAGACTAGGCCAGAGGAGGAGGTTCCCGTGTCGCCCCCACCATATATACCTCTTCCTCCTCCACCTCAGCCTTCGCCCCCACCGAGACTCCCTCTAACGTTCCAAGTGCCCCGAAGGACCTGGAGGCACCCCCCGATACTTTTGAGACCGAGGGACCGGTCACACAAAGTAAAAGTAAGAAACAGACTGAAGCCCCGCTATACCCTTTAAGGGAAATATCAATGGGAGGGGCACACCCAGAAATGGGATATGTTTCAGTACCCTTAAATTCAGCAGATGCTAGGGAATTTAAGAAAGAAATGGGGACTTTGCTGGAAGATCCCTTGGGGGTTGCAGAGAGAGTGGATCAATTCCTAGGGCGTAATATATATACTTGGGAGGAGTTGCAGGCGATACTGGGGATTTTGTTTACAGCCGAGGAGAGGGATATGATCAGGAGAGCCGGTATGAGAATATGGGACCAACCACACCAACAGGGTCCCGCAGCTGACATAAAATGGCCTCTACAGAGACCTAATCGGAATAACCAAAATGAAAGACACAGGGGTCATATGCAAGATCTGAGGACTATAATAATCCAAGGTATAAGAGACTCGGTCCCCAGAGGCCAGAATATCAATAAGGCTTTTAGCGAACACCAGAAAAAGGATGAAACTCCCACAGAATGGCTGGAGCGTTTGCGAAAGAGTTACCAGCTATATTCAGGAGTAGACCCCGACACGCCGGTTGGGCAAGCATTAATTAAGGCCCAATTTGTAGCTAGTTCATGGATCAACATTAGGAAAAAATTGGAAAAGTTAGATGATTGGCAGTCTAGAGGGCTTGATGAATTATTGAGAGAGGCTCAGAAAGTATATGTAAGACAAGAAGAGGCAAATAAGAGACAGGCCAGAGTGTTAGAAGAAACCCATAGGAGACACACACGAATGTTAGTGGCGGCTGTTAGAGAGGGACAAAAGGAATTTGGAAGGGGAATATCTGGGAGGAAGCCTGAGTATAAGCAGGATCGAGGATTCAAAGGCCCTCCCAGTGAAAGAGAGAGGGAACAACTGATATGTTTCTATTGCGGGGGTAAAGGCCACATGAGACGTGAGTGTAGGAAGCGTATAGCTGATGAGAAAATGTGGAAGGAGGACTGAGGAGGTCAGGGGCTCTAGCTGCTGGGGACTCGAGAGACCAAAGAGCCCTTGATAAAACTTAAAGTGGGTCCCCAGCAGCAAGAAATTGAGTTCCTCGTGGACTCAGGGGCAGAGCGATCGACCGTTCAAAGACTTCCTTGGGGCTGTAAAAAATCTTCAGAAGTTGTACAAGTTATAGGGGCAAAAGGGGAACCCTTTGGGGTGCTGTAATTAAAGACGTGATGTTTGAAACAAGTTCTAAAATTGGGGTGGGGTCACTGCTACTCGTACCTGAGGCAGACTACAATCTTTTGGGAAGAGATTTAATGGTAGAATTAGGAATTAGTCTACAAGTTCAAAATGAGGAACTGCAAGTAAAATTATGTTCCCTTCGATTAGTAGACCGAGAAAAGATCAATCCGGAAGTATGGTATAATCCTGATACAGTAGGAAAATTGGATATCGAACCCTTTTCAGTAATAATTAGAGACCTGGATAAACCTGTCAGGATCAAACAATATCCTCTCTCGGAAGAGGGATGATGGGGGTTAAAACCTGAAATAGATCGTTTACTCGAAAAGGGACTGTTGGAGCCCTGTATGTCCCCTTTTAATACTCCAATCTTACCTGTGAAAAAGGCAGATGGAAAATACAGGTTGGTCCACGACTTGAGAGAAATAAATAAAAGAACAGTTTCTAGATTCCCTGTAGTAGCAAATCCATATACAATCCTGAGCAAAATAAATCCCAAAGACTGTCGGTATAGTGTAATAGATATAAAAGATGTGTTTTGGGCTTGTCCCTTACAGGAGGATTGTAGAGATTTCTTTGCTTTTGAATGGGAAGACCCTGAGACACATTGGAAGCAGCAATTAAGGTGGACAGTTCTCCCTCAGGGCTTCACAGAATCCCCTAACCTATTTGGGCAAGCCTTAGAGCATATATTACAAAAATATGAAAAGGGGAGTAGTGTGACATTAATACAATCTGTTGATGATCTGTTATAAGCGGGAGCACAAGAGGAGGATGTTCGTCGAGAGAGTATTAGATTATTAAATTTTTTAAGTTTACAAGGGTTGAAAGTATCTCAATCAAAATTACAGTTTGTGGAGGAGGAAGTAAAATATCTGGGACACTGGCTCAGCAGAGGAACAAAGAAACTAGATCCAGAGAGAGTTACTGGTGTATTATCTCTAAAAGCCCCAGCTACTAAGAGACAGGTATGGCAATTGCTTGGCTTACTTGATTATTGTAGGCAATGGACAGAAGACTATAGTAAAAAGGTTTTTATATGCAAAATTAACCAAAGATGGCCTATTAAAATGGACCGAATCAGACAAGGCTCAGTTACTGGAGCTGAAAGAGGATTTAGTTAAGGCACCTGTCCTAAGTTTACCTGATCTGAAAAGACCTTTTTATTTGTTTGTAAATGTAGACGAGGGTACCAGGTGTGTGGTTTTGGCGGAGGATTGGGCTGGACGGAAAAAACCTATAGGATATCTATCAAAATCATTAGATCCAGTCAGTAGAGGGTGGCCAACCTGCTTACAAGCCCTGGTGGCTACTGCGCTTCCGGTAGAAGAAGCCAGAAAAATCACATTCGGGGGGGAATTAAAGGTATTATAACCCCACAACATTTGGGGAGTACTACAGCAGAAGGCTGACAAATGGATTACTGATACTAGGCTCCTCAAATACGAAGGAATTCTAGTTTCTTCTCCTAAATTGGAATTAGAAAGCACGAGCCTCCAAAACCCTGCCCAATTTTTATATGGGGAATCTACTCAAGAATTATCACGATTGTATACATAATATAGAGGAGCAAGTAAAAATACGCCCAGATTTGGAGGAAGAAGAATTAATAGGAGGCGAAAAATTCTTTGTAGATGGTTCTTCAAGAGTGATAGAAGGGAAAAGGAAGTCAGGATATGCCATTATAGATGGGAAAAAAATTAATGTTGTGCAATCGGGACCCCTGAACCCCAGTTGGTCCGCGCAGGCATGTGAGCTATATGCAGTATTACAGGCCTTAAAACTATTGAAGAATAGACGGGGCACGATATATACAGACTCCAAATATGCATATGGTGTAGTACATACTTTTGGAAAAATTTGGGAGGAAAGAGGATTGATAAATTCTCAAGGAAAAGGCTTAATTCATGAAGACCTAATAATTCGAATCCTCCAAGCCCTGAGAGAACCTGAAAGCATTGCGGTAGTCCATATAAAAGGACACCAAAAAGGAACAACATTTGAGATAAGAGGAAACAATTTAGCAGACATGGAGGCAAAACAGGCAGCTCTGGGGGTTGTAAGAATAATGCCAAACTCCTCTATGGAGTCTGAAAAAATAAACGAAGCACATAAATTTACTCAAGTAGAAAAAGAAAAATTGACTAAAATGGGTCTAGAAGAACAACAAGGAAAATGAAAATTAGAAGATGGGAGACAAGTTGTCCCAAAGACTTTCGCTCACCAAGTTATGGTGAGAGTACATGAAAAAACGCACTGGGGAACCCAAGCCCTTGTCCACCAATTTGCCCTGCAGTATATGTGTATAGGAATATATGATATAGCAAAGGAAATAGTAAGATCCTGTTTAACTTGTCAAAGGGTAAACAAACAACATCAACGAAAAACAATTCCAGGAGGTCGCAAATTACCTGTCAGACCCTTTTCACGAATACAGATTGATTTTACTGAAATGCCTATGAGTGGTAACTACAAATACATCTTAGTGATGGTAGATCATCTAATCCATTTTGTAGAGGCATTTCCCACCTCCCGGGCAATGACACGAACTGTGGTAAAAATTCTTTTAGAACTTATAATTCCAAGATATGGAATTGTTGAAGCCATAGACTCAGACAAAGGCCCACATTTTACTTCAAAGGTAATTAGGGAAACAATGAATCAACTGGGCATAAAATGGGAGTATCACACCCCTTGGCATCCCCAAAGCCCAGGACGGGTGAAAAGAATGAATGGAGAAATCAAGAAACAATTAACTAAAATCATGATAGAAACAAAACTCTCCTGGACTAAATGTCTACTACTAGCTTTGTTAAACATCAGAACACAACCCAGGTCCGATTTGGGAGTTTCTCCCTTTGAAATGTTATATGGTATGCCTTATAATATGGAAATGCTAGTTGAACATCCAATAATTGAAGACATAATGTTGAGACCATACCTAATTCATCTAACCAAACGAAGAGAGGAGTTACGTAAACGAGGTATGATATCTCAACGACCTCCTTTAAATATGCACATTCATTCTATAAAACCAGGGGATAAGGTACTAATTAAAACTTGGAAGGAATCCCCACTAATCCCTCATTGGGAAGGACCCTATCTTGTTTTACTCACCACAGAAACTGCCATCCGGAGGGCAGAGAAGGGTTGGACTCATGCGAGATGTGCAAAAGGACCTATCTGAGACTCGGACCAGTCTTGGGAAGTTGTGAGCCCACCTGGAGATCTGAAAGTCACCCTCAAGAAGGTTTAAATGGACATAAAGGGGACTGGGGTACGTAATAACAGTAATAACATTTTGAGATTGGTGTGAAATCGGTTGTCTGTAAGAGTGCCGAGAACGGTGGTAATAGAATCCATTAAGTTATATATATATATATATATATATATATATATATATATATATATATATATATAAAAATTGAATCTATCAAAATATTATTCCAAAAAGGAACCAGGTAAGGGAACTATATAAACGGAGGCAAACACCCGAAATAGCACTCCCTCTCCTGAAGACTACCCCTGCTACCGAGAAGATGTTATCCCTCGTGGCTCGAAGCAACCGAGTCAACGAGCGAGGTAGAGAGGTAAAATACTGTGGAGAGCTGACTCTTGTCATTAGAGCTATACGGGAGTACTGGAAGAACCGCCTCAATGCCCAAAGGGACTTGAAAGTCCCTTATAAAAAGTATATCCAAGGTTCTAATTGGAGGGATAATATTGGTATAATTGATCCAAAACTATTAACAACAAAGAAATGGAAAAAATTCCACCCTTTTTGGCACATCCTAGACATACTGCTTATTCTACTTATAATATGTATACCACAAACATGGGCTAAGGGAGTTAACTACCAACCCCACCAACCGTTTAAGTGGACCCTACTCCGATCTGAGGACCAACAGGTTATCGCAACCCAAATAACACCGGGAGAACCAAGCTTCAATGCTACCCTATGTCAGCTTGTCCCGAGACCCCAACGCTGGGAATACCTGGGATTCTATATGTGCCCTAGTTCGAACCCTGGAAAGGGATATTGTAACTACCCTAATCAATATTACTGCAGTTATTGGGGTTGTGAGACTATAGCCCCTGGTTGGATACCGGGTAGTGGTATAGACAAGTACCTAAAGGTTCAGTGGGGTCCATATGGGTGCAGACCACCACAAGGGTGGGGAGGACGTGGAAACTGCAAATACCTCTTCTTAAATGTCACCAGCCCTGAAGACGTAGGATGGATAATTGGAAGAGTGTGGGGAGTGAGGTATACAGAACCAGGGACAGATAAGGGCGGTTTAATTCTCATTAAAAAGGAAGTAGTCCCAAATGATCCACTGCCGGTAGACCCTAACCAGATATTAACTGATGATTTGGCCGAAAGAACAATGGATAGTACAACAAGAATTCCTAAAACAGACAATATAAGGATAACTCCTGAAATGAAGATTACTCGAATCACCCAAACTCCTGATGAAACCCTTGGGAATAACCCAACCCCTAACGAAACCCCTGAAATTAATCCCCTTTGGAAGTTAATGCATGCTAGTTACTTGGTGTTGAACAAAATCAATCCAAATCTTACGGAACACTGTTGGTTGTGTTATGGGGTGAAACCACCCTTTTATGAGGCTGTTGGAGTAACTAAGAAACCTAAATGCCTAAATGGTACTAACCCGGCACAGTGTATGTGGGACACAGAAAAACCAGGAATCACCTTAACCCAAGTGACGGGAAAAGGCCTGTGCATAGGAAAAATTCCAGAACACAAAAAGAGGTTATGTGCCAATATTGATAAAATAGGGTCAAAAAGACCCGAGAAACCTGCAAAATGGTTAGTACCAGCTGATAACACCAAGTGGGTTTGCTCCGCTATAGGAGTTACACCTTGCCTGTCATTAAAACATTTAATGAATCCTCAGACTTTTGTATTCAAGTAACAATAGTCCCTAAAATTTTTTATCACCCTGAGAACTTTATTTACGATGCATAAATTACTCAGGGACACCACCTGACTAAACGAGAGCCATTCACGGCATTAACAATAGCCACTTTAATGATCTTGGGGGGTGTGGGAGTAGGCACAGGAGTAACCTCATTGATACAACAAAGCCAAGAATTTAAAGCACTGAGGATAGCAGTAGACGAGGACCTCGTAAGAATTGAACAATCAATAGCGGCTTTAGAGAAATCTGTTAGGTCGCTGTCAGAAGTGGTCTTACAAAACTGAAGAGGACTAGATTTAATGTATTTACAACAAGGAGGGGTATGTGCAGCACTTAAGGAAGAGTGCTGTGTATACACAGATCACACAGGGGTGGTACAGGATACTGTGACCAAACTTCGAGAAGGACTGGAAAAAAGGCGAAAAGAACGAGAGGCACAACGCAGTTGGTATGAATCTTGGTTTAGTCAATCCTCCTGGCTTACAACCTTACCGTCAACAATAGCAGGTCCCCTGATACTAATTATATTGGGATTAACATTTGGACCATTTATTTTTAATAAAATATTAGAAATTGCACGAGGTAGACTCTAAGCAGTTCACCTAATGCCGATAGGAACGAAATATGAAACTGTAGAACAAGAAAATTCATTGCTGTTAAGCCAAGATGTGTTAAAACGATTTGATGAACAAAAATGATGAAAAGAAAAAGGGGGAAAATTGTAATGTGTGGGGTTTGTTCATCAAGAAGTTTGGGGGGAGGGAGGCTCTCTGTGGCTGTCATTATGTGAAACAATACTCCTTTTTGATTCTGTAACTGTTGTACTCTGTAAGTAATGGGGGGGAGGTCAGTTGTATTGTTGCACAGGATTGTGAGAGAGAAAACGGGGGTTGGGTTGCTCGAAGTGGTGTCTTGTTGCAACGCTTGAGGGGAGGGGGCTGCGATGGTGAGGAAGCTGGCAGTGGACGCTTCTCGAAGCCTCTGGGAGCTTCTCAAAACTTCCCGAAACTTCTCGGCAATGAGACCCCTGCAACAAAGGGAACCAATGGGGGAGAGCCATGTCAACATCCGAGTGAGGAGAGGCGACAGGATTGGCTGGGGCCTTGAACCGAAAAAAATAAATGACCACCTCCCAGAGACCGCGTGTGCATCTTGAGCAGAGCAGAGGACTCCCCGGCGCACCCAGCGCTGTTTTATCTGCTATCGCTTACTCAGTTTAATAAAATTTATACTTTAAAATGAAATTGGCTACATTATTGATAACATCACCATAATTGCCGTCTCTCCTCGGTTTAATACCTAAAAGTCCATTTGAATACAAATTCTCAGGTGGTCGCTCTCAGCTGCCCAGTAGCACAGTGAGTAGACCACGAACGTTTGGTCTCTGCTACCACAGCAGAAGAGCCAGGAGGGAAAGCTGGTGCTGAGACTCTTCAGCACACAGGCAGCTTTGCAACAGAGTCACCATCACTGCAGTCTCTCCTCGGTTTAATACCTAAAAGTCTATTTGAATACAAATTCTCGGGTGGTCACTCTCAGCTGCCCAGCAGCACTGCGAGTAGAGCACGAACGTTTGGCCTCTGCTCCCACAGCAGAAGAGCCAGGAGGAAAAGCTGATGCTGGGCCACTTCAGAACACAGTCAGCTTTGCAACAGTGCCTCCATCATTGCTTTCACTGCTCACTTTCATGCATGAAAAGCATTTGAATGCAGTCTCTCCAGAGCCTGCTCTCTGCTTCGCAGCAACACAGCACAGAATGAACGTTTGGCCTCTGCTCCCACAGCAAAAGAGCCAGAAGGGAAAGCTGGTGCTGAGCCTCTTCAGCACACAGGCAGCTTTGGAACAGTGCCTCCATCATTGCTTTCACTGCTCACTGTCATACATGAAAGTGCATTTGAAAGCAACCTCTCCGGATTCTGCACTCTGCTGCCCAGCAACACACTGAGTAGAGCATGAATGTTTGGCCTCTGCTCCCACAGCAGAAGAGCCAGGAGGGAAAGCTGGTGCTGGGCCTGTTCAGCACACACTCAGCTTTGCATCGGTGCCTCCATCATTGCTTTCACTGCTCACTGTCATACATGAAAAGCATTTGAATGCAATCTCTCCAGAGCCTGCTCTCTGCTTCGCAGCAACACAGTGAGCACAGAATGAACGTTTGGCCTCTTCTCCCACAGCAGAAGAGCCAGGAGGGAAAGCTGGTGCTGGGCGTCTTCAGCACACAGTCAGCTTTGCAACGGGGTCACCATGATTGCAGTCTCTCCTCGGTTTCATACCTAAAAGTCCATTTGAATACAAATTCTTGGGTGGTCGCTCTCAGCTCTCCAGCAGTACAGTGAGTAGAGCACGAACGTTTGGCCTCTGCTCCCACAGCCAAAGAACCAGCAGGGAAAGCTGGTGCTGGGGTTCTTCAGCACACAGTCAGCTTTGAAACTGTGCTCCATCATCGCAGTCTTTAATCGGTTTCATACCTATAAGTTCATTAGAATCCAACTTCGCTGGTGGTCTCTCTCGGCTGCCCAGCAGCACAGTGAGTAGAGCACGAACGTTTGGCCAGGAGGGAAAGGTGGTGCCAGGCATCTTCAGAGCACAGTCATCTTTGCAGCGGCCTCACTAACATTGCAGTTACTCCTCGGTTTCAAACCTAAAAGTGCATTTGAATGCAACCTATCCGGATCTCACTCTCGGCTGCCCAGTATCACAGTGAGTAGAGCACAAATGTTTGCCCTCTGCTCCCACAGTCGAAGAGCCAGGAGCGAAAGCTGGTGCTGGGCCACTTCAGGACATAGTCAGCTTTGTGACGGTGTCACCATCATTGCAGTCGTTCCTCCGTTTCATACCTAAAAGTCCATTTGAATGCAACCTCTCCGGAGCTTGCTTTCAGCCGCCAAGCAGTGCAGTAAGTAGAGCATGAACGTTTGGCCTCTGTTCTCACAGCCGAAGAGCCAGAAGGGAAAGCTGCTGCTGGGCCCCTTCAGCATACGGTCACCTTATCAATGGTGCCACCATCATTGCTGTCACTGCTCACTTTCATACCTGAAAGTGCATTTGAACACAACCTCTCTGGAGCTTGCTCTAGGGGCCCCAGCAGCACAGTGAGGAGAGAACAAACATTTGGCCTCTGCTCCCACAGCCGAAGAGCCAGGAGGGAATGCTGGTGCTGGGCCTCTTCAGCACACAGGCAGCTTTACAACGGTGTCGCCATCATTGCTCTCAATCCTCGGTTTCATACCAAAAAGACTACTTGAATCGTAACTCTCCGGAGCTCGCTCTCGTCTGCCCAGCAGCACAGTGCATAGGGCATGAACTTTAGGCCTCTGCTCACACAGCTGAAGAGCCCCGAGGGAAAGCTGGTGCTGGGGATCTTCAGCACACAGTCAGGTTTGCAAGGGCACCTCTATCAGTGCTGTCACTGCTCACTTTCATACAAGAAAGTGCATTTGAATGCAACCTCTATGGAGTTTGCCCTTTTCTGCCCAGCAGCACAGTGATTAGAGCACGAACATTTGGCCTCTGATCCCACCACCGAAGAGCCAAGAGGGCTTGCCTAGCCCTTCAATGATACCTCAGGATTGGGATTTAATAATCATTGATTTTAAAGACTGTTTTTTCACAATTCCTCTAAACCCAAGCGATTATGAAAAATTTGCTTACTCTGTCCCAGAAATTAACAAAGGAGAGCCTGCTAAGAGATATGAATGAGTTGTTTTACCTCAAGGTATGAAAAATTCTCCTGTTATTTGTCAACTGTATGTTGCCTGGGCATTGCAACCAATCTGACAAAAACTGCAAAAATCTATTATAGAATCATAGAATCATAAAATAGTTAGGGTTGGAAAGGACCTTAACATCATCTAGTTCCAATCCCTCTGCCGTGGGCAGGGACCCCTCACACTAAAACATATCACCCAAGGCCTCATCCAAGCTGGTCTTGAACACTGCCAAAGATGGAGCATTCACAATCTATTCCAGTGCCTCACCACCCTAACAGGAAAGAATTTCTTCCTTATATCCAATCTAAACTTCCCCTGTTTAAGTTTTAACCCGTTACCCCTTGTCCATCACTGCAGTCCCTAATGAAGAGTCCCTCCCAAGCATCCCTATAGGCCCCCTTCAGATACTGGAAGGCTGCTATGAGGTCTCCACACAGCCTTCTCTTCTCCAGGCTGAACAGCCCCAACTTCCTCAGCCTGTCTTCATACGGGAGGTGCTCCAGTCCCCTGATCACCCTTGTGGCCTCCTCTGGACTTGTTCCAACAGGTCCATGTCCTTTTTATGTTGAGGACACCAGAACTGCACACAATACTCCAGGTGAGGTCTCACAAGAGCAGAGTACAGGGGCAGGATCACCTCCATCGACCTGCTGGTCACGCTCCTTTTGATGCAGCCCAGGATACGGTTGGCTTTCTGGGCTGCAAGCACACACTGCCGGCCCATGTTCATTTTCTCATCAACCAACACCCCCAAGTCCTTCTCTGCAGAGCTGCTCTGAATCTCTTCTCTGCCCAACCTGTAGCTGTGCCTGGGATTGCTGCGACCCAGGTGTAGGACCTTGCACTTGGCATGGTTAAACCTCATGAGGTTGGCATCAGCCCACCTCACAAGCGTGTCAAGGTCCCTCTGGATAGCATTCCTTCCCTCCAGGGTATCAACCGAACCACACAGCTTGGTGTCATCTGCAAACTTGCTGAGGGCGCACTCGATCCCACTGTCCATGTCAGCGACGAAGATGTTAAACAAACCCGGTCCCAACACCGATCCCTGAGGGACGCCACTCGTTACTGGCCTCCAGCTGGACATTGAGCCATTGACCACAACTCTTTGCGTGCGGCCATCCAGCCAGTTCTTTATCCACCGAGTGGTCCATCCATCAAATTGATGTCTCTCCAATTTAGAGACAAGGATGTCGTGTGGGACAGTGTCGAACGCTTTACACAAGTCCAGGTAGATGACATCAACTGCTCTACCCCTGTCTATCAGTTCTGTGGCCCCATCATAGAAGGCCACCAAATAGGTCAGGCGGGATTTCCCCTTAGTGAAGCCATGCTGGCTGTCACCAAGCACCTTGTTGATTTTCATGTGCCTTAGCATGCCTTCCAGGAGAATCTGCTCCAAGATTTTGCCAGGCACAGAGGTGAGACTGACTGCTCTGTAATTCCCTGGGTCATCCATTTTCCCCTTCTTGAAAATGGGGGTTATATTTCCCTTTTTCCAGTTGTTGGGAACT
This sequence comes from Pezoporus flaviventris, assembly GCF_033815535.1. Classification (NCBI taxonomy): domain Eukaryota; kingdom Metazoa; phylum Chordata; class Aves; order Psittaciformes; family Psittacidae; genus Pezoporus; species Pezoporus flaviventris. The sequence continues at coordinate 144,151 of NW_026892715.1, read as the reverse complement.
TCACCTGACTGCCATGATTTCTCAAATATGATGGCCAGCAGCTTCACAACTTCATTCGCCAGCTCCTTCAGGACCCTCAGATGGATCTCATCAGGACCCATGGGCTTGTGCACGTTCAGATTTTTAAGATGGTCTCAAACCAGTTCCTCTCCTACAGTGGGCACAAGGTCTTCATTCTCACAGTCCCTGCATCTGCCTTCCAAGACTTGGGTGGTGTGGTCAGAGCCTTTGCCAGTGAAGACCGAGGCAAAGAAGTCGTTCAGAACCTCAGCCTTCTGTAAATCCTGTGTAGCCAGTTCTCCTGAGAGCTTCCTGAGGGGGCCTACATTCTCCCGAGTCTGTCTTTTATTTGATACATACCTGTAGAATCCCTTCCTGTTATCTTTAATTCCTCTAACTAAGTTTAATTCTAACTGAGCCTTTGCTTTCCTAACCTGGTCCCTAGCTTCCCAGACAACATCCCTGTACTCTTCCCAGGCCGCCTGTCCTTGCTTCCACTTACTATAAGGCCTCTTTTTCCATTTGAATTTTCCTCAGGAGCTCCTTATTCATCCAATCAGGTTTCCTGGCCCTCCTGCTGCACTTCCTTCTGGTTGGGTTGCAACACTCCTGAGCTTGTAGCAGGTGATCCTTGAATATCAACCAAGAGAGGGCCCCCCTGCCCTCTAGGGCTATATCCCATGGAGCCTTACTAAGCAGGCTCCTGAAGAGGCCAAAGTCTGCTCTTTTGAAGTCCAGGGCAGTGAGCTTGCTGAAAGCTCTTCTCACTGTCCTTAGGATCTCAAATTTGACCATCTCATGATCGCTGCATCCAAGGCTTGTCTGGAGCATCACATTTCCAATGAGCCCTTCCCTGTTGGTGAGCACGAGGTCAAGCATGGCACCTCTCCTTGTTGGCTCCTCTATTACTTGCAGAAGGAAGCTGTCTTCTACACAATCGAGGAACCTGCTGGATTGCTTGTGGCGGGCTGTACCGTCCTTCCAACAGATGTCAGGGTGGTTGAAGTCACCCATGAGAACAAGGGCCTGTGAGCGTGAGGCTTTTGCTATCTGTCTATAGAGTGCTTCATCCGCAGGTTCTCCTTGATCAGGTGGTCTGTAACAGATCCCCACAGTAATGTCTCCCATAGCTATATTCCCTTTAACCCTGACCCACAAACCCTCTGTGGACTGCTCACCTGTCCCCAGACAGAGTTCCATACTCTCCAGCCTATCCCTAACATAAAGGGCAACTCCCCCTCCCCGCCTGCCAGGCCTGTGTTTTCTAAAAAGCCTGTAACCTTCCATTCCAACACTCCAGTCATAGGAGCCATCCCACCATGTTTCTGCGACGCCCATTATATCATACCCCCGTAGACGTGCACACATCTCTAACTCCTCTTGTTTGTTCCCTATGCTCCGTGCATTTGTATAGGAGCATCTGAGCTGAGCTCCAAATGAAGCCGGATCACTGGCTGGAGTGGCTGGGATATCTCTACATTGCTCCAAGCATTTATTATAGGTTCTGGCAACTGACTGGGTGTGTTGGGATGGAATGATGCCCCCCTCCCCCAACACATCTAGTTTAAAGCCTCCTTGACCAGCCTGGCAAGCCTCCTACCAAAACTATTCTTTCCCTTCTTTATCATCAGACCAGCTCCACCAGCCCCCACTAGACCTGGCCTACAAACTTGGGTCCCGTGTTCAAGACACCCAAACCCCTGACTATGACACCACCCTTTTAAGCAGTTATTAACCTGGCTAATCCTCCTAGCTTTTTTTAGGTCCTCCCCTGTATCCTGGAGAATTGACAAAAAGACTGCCTGGGCTCCAGAGCCCCTAACCACCTCCCCAAGGGCTCTGCAGTCCTTCTTTATGTTCCCCAGGCTACTACTGTCTATATCCCTAGCACCCACATGTATCACCAGAAGTGGGTAATAGTCCGTGGGACTTACTAGAGCAGGCAGCCTCTCTGCCACATCCCTGATCTGTGCCACCGGTAGGCAACACACCTCCCTTGAGACGGGGTCTGGACGGCAGATGAGAGCTTCTGTCCCTTTCAGTGTAGAGTTCCCTACTATTATGACCTGCTGCTTTTTCCTAGCAGTACCAGTAGAGATCTTCTTTACCAGGGCATTAGCCGGCTGTTCATGGTGCGAGTGCGTTTCCTCATTAGCCCCCTGCAGGACATCAAAGCAGTTCTGCGTGGGGACAGGGGATTTAGGGCGAAGCCCCTTGCTTTTGGCTGTCCTTTTCCTTCTTCTTTTTGTTGTTTTTTTTTTTTGTCACTAATTCCCAGCTTCCCAGGTTAACGGCCTCCTTCTTTCCTTCATGAGGTAGAGGTGAAGCTCAAGGCCCCTGCACAGTTTGGGCCAGGAGCAAGCATTCCTGCTTACTCTCAGCTGCCCTGACATCTTGCCGCCTATTGACAGCATCCCTCAGCTCAGCCACCTCCTGCAGGAGGACCTCCACCAGGGAGCACCGAGTGCGCCCCTGCCCACTGTGCACCCTCCCCTCACAAGACCAGTGCAGGCACTCTCTACACTCCGAGCTCTGCACTGCAGCCTCCCCTCTCATTGGCTCTGTCTGGGTGCCTGTGCTGGCCACCGCTGGGGCAGGCAGAGCAGAGCTCCTGGACCAGGCCCTGGTCATACGACGAGTGCTCACCATCCCGCTCGCCTGCCCGCGTGAACTACCTCGACCCGTACTGTTTGCCCTCTCTGTTCTCTGCGCTCCTGGTCGCTCGCGCTCCCTGGGGCAGGATTTTAACCAGTCAGGGATGGTGCCGTTCCTCCTGGCTCCGCCCCCTTTGAGTCAGATGCTCGCATCAGCTGAGCTGCCAGCTCCTGGGGGGTCCTGTCAAGGACTTGAGGCTCCCTCGGTGGCTCTTGTCGCTCTGAGTTGAGGCTCCTGGATGCTGATCTCCCCCCCGCTCAGCTGTTGAAGGCGTCCTCTCTCGAGCTGCTCACCTCAGCAATTGACCGGCAATGGTTGGTGATGCCTGGTTTAAATCTGCTGTGGTTCCTCCTGGCTCTGCCCCCTGTGAGTCAGCTGCTGGTGTCAGCTGAGCTGTCGGCTCCTGGGCGGGTCCTGTCGAGGACTTGAGGCTCCCTTGGTGGCTCTTGTCACTCTGAGTTGAGGCTCCTGGTTATCTATCACTATATGGATGATATCCTAATTGCAGGCAAAGATTTAAACAAGGACCATCTCCTCTACCTGCTACAATCAGAATTAGCGAAAGCAGGACTGATAATTGCACCAGACAAGGTGCAACGTGAAGCCCCTTAGAAATATCTGGGGTGGATCATTTCCGGAACTGAAATTAGGCCTCAAAAAGTTAGAATTCACTACAAACACTAGAGCTATGTGCTGTTATTGCAGTATTTCAACGACGGCCTGACACCCCTCTTAATGTTGTCTGCCATTCTTTATATGTTGTAGGCATTGTTCAATGCATAGAAAGGGCAATTTTACAAGAAGTTGCTAATCACAGGTTGTGAATCTTGTTAAAAACATTATTACATCTTCTGAATACTCGTAAATGTACATATTTTATGATGCATATTCGCAGTCATTCAGGCCTTCCAGGAAGCCTTAGTGAAGGCAATAACAAAGTGGATAAATTAGTTGCCCCAGCATGGGCAGGACCCTCTGTAAATATCTTTCAAAAGCTCAAGCATCCCATGCATTCTTCCATCAATCAGCAAAAATGTTAGTTTGACAGTTTGGACTGTCCCTAACAGATGCCCGAGGCATTGTGCAATCTTGTCCCGATTGTCAAGGCCAAGCAGTAGGTATAGGCCCTGGAATCAACCCTCGAGGCCTTCAGTCTATTCAGCTTTGGCAAATGGATGTGACTCATGTACCCTCTTCTGGGAAATTGAAATATGTCCATGTTACTATTGACACTATTCTCTTACAGGACAAGCTATTATTGAATGAACACATCAAACTTTGAAACAGTTGTTGGAAAAAACAAAAAACGGGGGAAGAAGGACGTACACTGGTAGCAAGGTGTCGTGGTTTAAACCCAGTCAGGTAACTCGTTCACTCACTCCCCCCCTTCTTTCCCTCCCCCTATACAGAAATTCATAACATATGCAGAAAGCTGTAAATGTTATGAATTTTGTGCTATTGACAGGAGACTTTAATGACCCCCCTGCTATAATACATGGTCAGGCATTAAGTTCAGGTTATATGACTAAAACTCCAGGTATCCTGGTCCAGTACAAGGATTTGGAAACCGGCATTTGGAAAGGTCCTGTGGAAGTAAAACTAACTGGTCGAGGTTATATGTGTGTAATTACAGATTCCGGTCTGTGGTGGGTGCCAGCTCGATGGGTGAAACCCTGGAAAGAGTCAGCACCGCCCCAGGACACCCCCCTTGTCAGTGATTGAATGAATTGAAATTTGAGCCTAGGGCTTTCGTTTTATGGATGTTTTCAGTCCTCCTTAAAGTGAAGGGAGCAACCTTTTTTACGTTAAAGTAAAAAAAAAAAAAAAAAAAAGTCCAGGTTTCTATCGACCTTTGGAGACCTTTATAGATATTGCTGGCCACTTCTTCCAACATAGGCTGGCCACCTGTGTCAGAATGAGTGTGCATTTTGGTCAGTATAAAAGCCCAAGCCTCATGCTCTGTGGGGGAGGCAGAGCCTCTGCAGGGATGCCGGCTAAGGTTGAGCCTGCCACCTCGCACTGCAATGATGCTTCTCGGAGCTGGTTTGCTGTTATTCTCCACAGGATCCTTGTGCCACGTTCTGTACATGGGACTGTAGTGGGAATAACAATTGTCTGCATTTTGTGCTTCAAATATTGTAGTTGTGTTGAGCGTGATTGTGGAATCCCATACGTGTGTGTGTGTGTGTTGAGGGCAGACGGTGTTCTGTGTTTTTTTGTTGTTGTTGTCGGGTTCATGTAAAAGTTTTTAACGGGTAGCAATTTAACATTTCGGACATGAAAGGGTTAATGCAAAAGTGCGGTTTCTGGGAGGTATTAATGGTTGCTGCTGAAGCAGGCAGGCTGCTGTAGCTGCTGCCGAGCAGGCCGGCGTTTGTAGGGTGAGCGACTTTCCCTGGTGAGCAAGTTCCCTGGTGAGGATTTATCCCACATTGATCCCAAAACCGCCACTTTTTTCCCCTGGAAAGCACCCAAAATCCCGGCTTTTGGGGGGAAAGGAGCGGTGAAGGGGTTGTCCTTAAATCGCAGAGCCTGGAAGTGGGATCCGGCAGCAGGAGCCTCTGTGCAGGCGTGGATCCAAGGACATGGTTGCTGCCCCAGAAGCAGCTTCCCAGCCTCTGCTTTGGGCCAAGAAGAGGTGGAATGGGGCCCAGGTTATTGTTAAAAGCCAGCTTTGGAGGGGAGTTGGGAGTTCAAATGGTGCCAAATCCATGGAATTTGGGGGGCATGGGGGGAGGGGGGGTGTTTGGGGAAAAGAAGGGATTGGAAAGGGACTGGGGCAGAAGGAATGGCGTTTGTGGGGTGTTCCTGGAAGCGGGCATGGTTGGATGCGGCTTGGAGCATCCTGCTCTATAGAAGGTGTCCCTGCCCATGGCAGAGATTGGAGCTGGATGAGCTTTAAGATGCCTTCAACCTAACCCATTCCATGACTCTGTGATTCCATGAATCCATGATCCCACACCTCTGTGCTGCAGTGTGGATGTTCTCTGGTGTATGGATCTTAGGAAGGAGCTAGTGGCACAAGGGAGCTCCAGAGCATCCCACAAGCAGAGCATCCCATAGGGATTCAGAGAATCCAACAGGGCTCCAGAGCATCCCACAGAGCTCCAGAGTCCCATAGGGATTCAGAGCATCCCGCAAGCAGAGTATCCAATAGGGGTTCAGAGCATCCCACAGGGATTCACAGCATCCCACAAGCAGAGCATCCCACAGGGCTCCAGAGCATTCCACAGAGCTCCAGAGCATCCCATAAGGATTCAGATCACCCCAAGCCCATCAGAACCACCCCCATGTCCCCATGCCCCCCTCACAGAACCCCTGATGGACCCCGCGTTGGACCCACCTCCCGCCCCGCTATGGAACCTGCCCCATGGAACCTGCATCTCTGTGACATCAGCCCCAGCACCAAGGGACCTGCATCCAGCACCCATATCCCTGGGGCAGTTGCACTTTGGGCACAGTTGTGGTTGCAGCTCCTTGGTGGCAGCTCCTTGGTAGCAGCTCCTTGGTTGCAGCTCCTTGGTGGCTGCTCCTTGGTAGCAGCTCCTTGGTAGCAGCTCCTCGGTAGCAGCTCCTCGGTTGCAGCTCTTTGGTAGCAGCTCCTTGGTAGCAGCTCCTTGGTAGCAGCTCCTCGGTTGCAGCTCTTTGGTAGCAGCTCCTTGGTAGCAGCTCCTTGGTAGCAGCTCCTCGGTTGCAGCTCTTTGGTAGCAGCTCCTTGGTAGCAGCTCCTTGGTAGCAGCTCCTCGGTTGCAGCTCTTTGGTAGCAGCTCTTTGGTAGCAGCTCCTTGGTAGCAGCTCCTCGGTTGCAGCTCCTTGGTTGCAGCTCCTCGGTGGCAGCTCCTTGGTGTCACCCTTAGCAGCAATGGCAGCAAAGGCTTTGCTCCGTGTCCTCATCCTGCTGGCATTGGCCTGGCTGGTGCATGGCTCCTGGGACAGCTGTGGGTGAGTAGCACCAGGCTCTGGGGCTCCCGGTATTCCATAGGGAGATACTGCTGCTCCCAACCATGGTCACACCAATGGGGTGGTGGGACTGGGGAGCACCACTTCCTTGCCATCACCCCATGCAGTGGCACAGTGCAGCTATGGGGCACCCCATAGGGTCTCTTCTCCCTGCAGCACCCTATGGGTGGGACGATGCTCGCCCTTCATCCCTAACCATCAAATGTTGGGCTTCTGCTTCCAGAGGGACCTGCGGTACCCGTCCCATGGCTGATTACTATGGGATGTCGCGCATCGTCGGAGGCGTGGATGCGCAGCAGGGCGCCTGGCCATGGATGGTCAGCATCCAGGTCCCCACAGCCAGCGGCTCTTCACACATCTGCGGGGGGTCTCTCATCACCCCCCAGTGGGTCCTCACAGCCGCTCACTGCTTCGTCGGGCAAAAGTAAGGGGGAGAAGGGATTCCAGCCATAGGGAATAGCCAAGGAGCAGCTCCGATCCCGTCCCCTTCCCCATCCTGGATGCACTGGGAAGAGCGCTCGGGAGAAGGCTGCTTCCAACTTGACAGCCCTTGAGGCTGAGGCACGCTGGGGCAGTGCTTTCCTTTGGGAAGCAGCAGGAATGTTGCTCCTTCCCACCCCTCTTCTCCATAGAATGGAATGGAATGGCATGGAATGAGACGGAATGGAATGGGATGGAATGGAATGGATCATGGAATGGGCTGGGTTGGAAAGGAGCTTGGGATCATCCACTTCCAAGCCCTTGCCATGGGCAGGGATGCCTTCCATAGAGCAGCTTGCTCCAAGCTGGCCTTGAGCACTGCCAGGGATGGAGCATCCAAACCTTCTCCAATCCATCCCATCCCAGTACCCCAGTGCCCTCATAGGAAATTCCTTCCCTATCTCCACCCTGTAATTCCCAGTGGGAACCCATCACCCCTTGTCCAATGGCTCTAATCCCTGCTCTTCCACTCCCTCCCAGCTTCACCACGGATTGGTTCGTGATGGTCGGAGTCACAGACCTGGCTTGGGCCAATTCCGAGACCCAGAAGCGTGGGATCCGGCACGTCGTGGTCCATGAATATTACACCGGCATCTCTGGTGGCTTTGACATCGCCTTGCTGGAGCTGGACCAGCCGGTGCAGTGCGGGTACCACGTGCAGCTCGCTTGCCTGCCCGATGCGACGCTCAGGCAATCCCAGCTCTCCGAATGCTTCATCAGCGGATGGGGCGCGAGGGAGGCCAGAAGTGAGTGCCCGACGGCTCCATTGGCCTTGGAATGACAGGTCATGGATTCATGGAATGGGATGGAAGGGAGGGTAAAGCAAATCCAGGTCTATTGGAGGTTGCTCCGACTGGGGATGGAGTATGCCAGCCTTCTCCATCCAGCCCATCCCAGTGTCCCACCGTTTCCTTCTCTCCAACCTGAGCATCCCTGCTTCAGTTGGAACCCATCACCCCTTGCCCCATCGCTGAAGGTCCCTCCATGTCCTCCTTACGTTGAGGATGCAGAGCAAAGGGGACGCAGCCCAGGCCATAGGGCGCTGTTGATGGCTTCCGTTGAGCTTCTTATCCCCCAATACCCCCAAATCCATCCTTTGTTTCCCTAATCCTGAACCCCTTTGTTTCCCCACAGCAGGGGCATCGTCCCCATCAGCCCTGCAGGAGGCCAAGGTCCGCCTCATCGATGTCAAGCTCTGCAATAGCAGCCAATGGTACCGAGGGGCCATCAAGAGCCACAACCTCTGTGCTGGGTACCCGCAGGGTGGTATCGACACCTGCCAGGTAGGGATGTGCCACTGGGGCTCCCTTCTCCTCTCCCATCTGCAGGGCCTTGCTCTGCATCCCCCTTTATCCCAGCTTCAGAAGAGCATCATCCCTACGCAGGGACCATAGAGCTTGGAGCTTTAAGAGCATTGAGATTCCACCACTAAACCATGTCATGAGTATGGATTCATGGAATGGCTTAGGTTGGGAAGGAGCTTAAAGCATCCAGTTCTAAGCAAGGAGCAGGGACGCCTTCCATTAGACCAGATTGCCCCAAGCCCCATCCATCCTTCTCCATCCTATCCATGCCAGTGTCCCACCACCCTCATAGGGAGCAACTTCTCTTTATCTCCAACCCAAACTCCCCTGTTCCAGTTGGATGCCATCAGCCCTCGTCCTATGGCTCCAATTCATGCTGAAGATCCCTCTCCACACCCAAATGATGAAGGAGAACCCTTCCATCCCCATAGGCTGAGAGTGGTGGTCCCCTCCGGCATTGCCATGGCGACCCATCCCCATCCCCGCTCCTTCTCCTCCATAGGGTGACAGCGGCGGTCCCCTCATGTGCCGGGACAAGCGAGCCAACTTCTACTGGGTTGTGGGGCTGACGAGTTGGGGCCGCGGCTGCGCCAGGGCCAAGAAACCGGGGGTCTACACCTCGACGCAGCACTTCCATGAGTGGATCCTCTACCAGCTGAGGACATTCCGCTCCGCGGCCGCCTTCGCGACGCCCCCAACATGGAGCCACCAGCACATCTCCCATACCCCCGTCCAGGAGACAATGCCTGCGCCCACAGCCTCGAGCACCAGTGGCTTCTGCTACTTCCCTGTTCGGGTGCTGTTGGAATTCATCACTCGGATGCAGGACTTGCTGCAGGCTCTAAGGGGGGAGAAGACTTGAGGAGTGCCATCGCTTGCAGGTGGCTTGACCTTCAGTAAAGTTGCCTTATTTTCCCATAGAGAGGATGCTTTGCATGCCCACCTCTTTTTCTGGTCCATGGGGAGGGGTGGGGATGAGGGACAGAGGGCAGGGAACAGTGGGAAGCGGGAGCTGGGAATCAGGGAATCAACCAGGTTGGGAAAGACCTTCAGGAGCATCAAGTACAATCACTGCCCCACCATTAAAACATGGCATGAAGAGGGAGGGGGAACAGCTTCCATTAGACCAGGTTGCTCCAAGCCCCATCCATCCTTCTCCATCTAGCCTATCCCAGGGTCCCAGCACCCTCACTTCCCACTTCCAGGCTTGAGATCACAAGCTCCAAGGCAGTATCCATCCCAGCACCAAGCACCCATCCCAGCTCCCAACACCCATCCCAGCACCCTTTGGACCTCTCCCAAATCCCAGCAGTGGGGTCCCCAGTGCCTGGAGCAGGGACTGGGGCCAGGGCTCACCCTTGTCTGTGTCACTGGGTCCCCATTCACCCCTCATCCCGTTAAGATCCCATGAAGATCCTATTAAGATCCCATTAAGATCCCATTAGGAACTCATTAAAACCCCATTAGGATCCCATTAGGACCCCATTAAGATCCCATTAAAACCCCATTAGGATCCTATTAGGACCCCATTAATATCCCAATAGTATCCCTTTAGGACCCCTTTAATATCCCATTAGGAACCTGTTAATATCCCATTAGGACCCCATTAAAATCCTTTCAGACCCCATTAAGATCCATTAAGACCCCATTAAGATCCCTTGAGGATCCCATTAGGACCCCTTAATATCCATTAATATCCCTTTAGGACCCAGCAGCCATTATGGGAGCTCTTATGGGTGGGCCTCACAAACCCACACTCCCATCCTAGCCCCTCCACATCCTTGCCACCCACCCAAATTCTCCTCTTTATGGCAAAATCACCTTTAGGACAGATACAAAAATAAGCCCCGGGGGGGGGGGGGGGACGACACGACACACACAACACAAGACCCTCCCCCCCTTAAACAGCCCCCCCCCCCCAGTAGGGGCACAGTGACTGGGGTGTGGGATTGTGCTGTGCCCCCCCAACATAGTCTGTGACAGGCTCAGGCTGGCACCAGGGGGTGTCGTTCCTATCTCATTGGGGCACCACAGGCTGCTATGGGGGGGCAGTTGTGCGTCTCTGTTACAATCCACTCTCGTTCCTTCTTCTGCGTTGTTACACTCCCATTCCTTCTTTCTCTTTGTTAATCAGGACTTCCCTTTGGTTGTTTTATACAATGTGGTTTCCAGTTCCTATCCAAAAATGTCCCTCCATATCTACCATTGCTGGAGAATAGTACAGCTGCTGAGACTGCATTTTGGCATTTCCTGGCTATGTTGAGGAGTTTCTCATAAAAAATATAAGCCAAAAGAGACATAACACAACCTCCTGGGAAAGCAGGAGTGTTGGTAGCAGTAGGCCAGGAGGCCCCTCTGAACAAGTCCCTCTGGTCCCTGAAAGTGGAGGTGTGGGATGTGCTCATGATGCCTTCACTGCTGCCATTGTCAGGGTTTTCTGATGTCCTGAAAGTAAGCACTGTGAAAGGCTAACCCAGGACTATGGTTTTCCTGAGTCTCTAAGGCTTTACTCTGAGAAGTTTTCCTTGACAAGTGATTGCAGTCTCTGTGTTTTGAGTCTTGTACTTGGAGGAAGCATTGGCAGCAGTGTCACTGAGGAGTAGTCATGAGCACTGTCAAGAAGCTGTTGAAGAGCGATGACAAAAGTTTACCCTGTGGATTTGAAGAAATCACAGCGAATGTTAGTGAAACTGGTTTTGCCAGGATGTGTGGTTTGTTACCAGTGCACCGTAGAACGGACCTTGGTGAAAACAATTTAACCTTGTAAAATGTGGGACAGTTGAGCTAACCCCAATTTTAAAGGGAACTTGAATGTGCAGTGAAATTCCAGAAGCTGTCAAGTGTGAGGATCTGGGGTGCAAACTCCTCAGACTGTCCCTTCTTTACATCACAGGAGGTTTGTCAGGGCTAGGAGCAGATGCTATCATTATCATTCTGTTTCCTGGCCAGCTGCTTTCGGGTTTCAGCCGTAAAAAGCTTGTGGTTGATTTTGGTGCCTCCTTCTGACCAGCCAGAAACAAGCAGCTTTCACAGTGTAGCGTATGCCAATAGTGATTTGGCATGCAGCGCGCACACAGTTTGTTCAGTGCAAGCAGAGGAGCCACAGAGTTTTTGCAGGGGCATTTTACAGACCTCACTTCTCAGAAGCAGGACTACAGATGCCTGTAACAGTGCCTGGGTTGTTTCAGCTTAAAACCGTGCTGTGAAAACACCTTCTCAAAAGTTAGCATTCTTTAGCTATCATAGTTCTTTAGACCAAATCTTCTGGTTTCAGAGATGCCTTGGCATGAAACACCCAGGGTCTGCTTGGGATTTGTTTGGTTGGTTTTCTTGTTTTGTTTTGTTTTGTGTTTGCAGTGTCACCAATCACAGTAGTAGAATTTAAATATCAACATGTGCTGTCAGGTTTTGATGTACAAGGTAGGATGTACAAGCACCCATAACCCTAACATTACTTATCTTATATCCACTTCTATAGGAACAAGATCATTCTGTTTCACTTCAACATTCTGAAATGTGCCAGCCCCGTAATGTTAATAAACATACAGTGCCCTACAACACAGATGAGTGAAGTACCGAGATGATGTATTCTCCCTGCCTCTTAGTCATGGTGCTTAAGAAATAGACAACATTTGTTTGATTTAAAAATTCATATCCTTCAAAAGGTAACATGGCTGGCTTACAGATGACCTGTAGCACATGGTCCCTGTAGCCTATGGTGGTCAGAAGAAATACTCAGAAATGAACAAGATTGAGTGTTTTGGATAAGAGCTGACAAAAAAAAAAACCAAACCGGTCTGTTTAGCTGAATGCACCAATTTGTAACTTATGAGTTCATCACAAGCAGATGTTGAGTAGTAATCAGTGCATGCAGAAAATACTTCTGATTGACATCTAGGGCTTTCCAAAGTAGACGTGTTCAAGAAGATGTGCATATCCCCAGTGACAGGAGTATTTGGGTATGATTACTGCCTGCGGCACTTTGCAAAGTGAAGATCTCGAAGGCTTGTTCTTGCCGTGTTCCACAATTCGCAGTCCCTTGGCTGTGCTGCAGCATCCCATGAAGCTGTGAAATAAACCCAGTCACTGAGCATGTGTGGGTTAACATCATCCTGCTGATGTTTCTCCATGAGACCATTTCACTGACCTGCTTTGTTGAACAATTGCACAGTTATGCTCATCTGTTCCATCTTCTGAGGCAACAACCTATGATATGGGGTAGGTCAGAGGACTTAGGTGAAGGGCTGCTCTGATCCAACTTTGCTACCAGAGTAATTGTACTGTGTAACTAAACTGCAGGTGAACGAGTATGGTCTTGGACATGTTGATAATATTCAGTGAGGTCCGGTCTTAATCCGGATGAGGGTTGTTACATGGTCACCAATTTTCTGATTCCAAATGTTAATTGTCTTTATTTGACTGTCATTTAAAAATGTTTCCCATTACAGCTTGTCCTTATTCCTGATCCCTGTGCTTGATAGATGTTTGTGACCTCGAGGTGAAGCACAGCTTCGTGCATGATGTCCTCTGGTGCTTGGATAGCAGAGCTTTGCAAAGCGTGTTTGGTTAGCACTGCTCTGGAAACAGTGAACAGCCTTCTGGAAAAGGCTGAGACTTGCTAAACAGATGGACTTCAGACTATGCGGGAGTGTTTAGGAGCACTAAGGAGTCAGACCGGCTGTACACCTTCATGGTTCCAGAGCCCAGCAGAGCCTTCGGGGGCAGTGGGACAGCTGCTTCTCCATTCCATGAATCCTAACTTCTGAGTGGATACTTCCACCAAACCCCAGTCCTTGCCTGATTTCTCACATAGATCTGGTTTATAATGGCTGTACTTGAAGTGCTCAGAACTTCATTGCTGGCACGTGCACCCTTCCTGCTTTGTAACCAGGGAACATTCATCATTAGTCAGCAGTAAAGTCACTTCTGAGTGATTGACACAAAACCGTGGAGTTGTGTTTGACTGAAGAGACTGCATAGAAGGGTTGAAGAACTTCAGCTGTACGAGACCTTTTCCAAATAAAGTTTTCCTTACAAACGTGCTAGAAGGACATGAGGTGTGCACTGTGAGAGCAGCGACTACACCGCCTCACTCAGGACACAGCTGCTGAGGGAGCAGAGGAGGACCCAGCAGATGGTTTTTACTGCTGTTAAAAAAAAAGTGAGGATTGTTTTTCCCCAGCAGCCTGGAAGCTCTGCGGATCCACCGGGATGTGTGGAGCTGACAGGGATACAGGCGGTGCTCGAGGTGCCAGGGAAGGGGAGAGACTTGGAAGGTATTTACCAAAGAGTTTGAGAAGTACTCACCTAGGAAATCACAAGTGCATTGCGTCCCTTTCCAAATGCTGCAGTAAGCATCACTGAAGGCAATTCCATAAAATGGGGAACTTTTACAAATGGTGTTGCAGAATGACTCTAAGAGCAGGACCATAGAGCTCTGGAGGACTGTGCAAGCAAGGCAGGGGGTGGCCCCCACAGGTGGCCGGAGACTGGACCTGGGAGAAGAATGTGGAGGAAGCTGTGGGGGCTAACCAATACTGTTATACCAAGAAGGAGTGGCTGAATACCACTCCTATATATGTGTGAACTGCGTCACAAATAAGGTAGAAGTTGCTTATCACCCATATTGGGTTGGCCTGTCTGCTTCTCCTCGCCGCTTACAAATGGCGCCCGAACAGGGACGCGGACTACAGGGCCCTGGTCGCTGGGGACCCGGATTACAGGGCCCCGACTAGCGGGGACCCGGGATACAGGGCCCCGACTAACGGGGACCTGGATTACAGGGCCCCGACTAGCGGGGACCCGGATTACAGGGCCCCAGCCGACAGGGACCCGGGATACAGGGCCCCGGCCGACGGGGACCTGGGATACAGGGCCCCGACTAGCGGGGACCCAGATACAGGGCCCCGGACGACGGGGACCCAGGATACAGGGCCCCGACTAGTGGGGACCCGGATACAGGACCCCGGCCGACGGGGACCCGGAATACAGGGCCCCGGTTTAACGGGGACCCGGATACAGGGCCCCGGTCGATGGGGACCCGGATACAGAGCCCCGACTAGCAGGGACCCGGATACAGGGCCCCGGCCGACGGGGACCCGGAATACAGGGCCCCGGTTTAACGGGGACCCGGATACAGGGCCCCGGTCGATGGGGACCCGGGATACAGGGCCCCGGTCGATGGGGACCCGGATACAGGGCCCCGACTAGCGGGGACCCAGGATACAGGGCCCCGACTAGCGGGGACCCGGGATACAGGGCCCCGGTCGACGGGGACCCGGAACGGCGAGTGAGCGGCGCCGGCGGCAGCGGCCGGGAAGCGCGGGCAATGCTGCTGCAGTGGCGTGATGGACCCGGGTGCTTCAACTAACCGAAAGAATCCACCGCTGGGGCGAACCAGACACTGCTGCATCGGGAGGCCGGTCCGGAGACCGAGGTTACAGGACGACCCAGAAGAAGACGATCCGGAAAAGGCTGGCCATGAAAATGGACCGAGAGGTAGCCCTGGACTTATTACAGTGCTTCTTATAAAAGCGAGGAACTGAGCCCTGAACTTTTTACAGTGCTTTTTATAAAAGCAGGGAATTGAGCCTGAGACTCTAAAGCAGCTAGCAGGTCTAGTGGCTAGGGAAGGCTAAGAGATTTTTTTTGCAGATCCTAATACAATATTTGAGGAGAGTGAGTGGCAAAAGTTTGGTGATGAACTATTTGACTCAGTGCTTAATGATTATAAAAAGGCAAAGAAACTCGGTAAACCACGGAGGGAAGTAATGAACTGTATAAAAAGATACAAGGCAGAAAAGAAAACTGCCGCGGTAGCAACGGAGAAACTAGGAACAGACGTCCCCAGTCGGTTGAAACCGGGGGAAGATTACAACTCGTGTCCCCCCCCAACTCGCGGGAGCACAGGGTTTCCCACCCCCCCCCACCCCGCACCCCCCCCACCCCGCACCCCCCCCTTCCTTTTCTCCCCCTCCATCAGAAGGTGCCGCAGAAGAGGTGTAACCCCTGCTCCCCCACCACCCCAGTTCCGAAAGTAGGGACTTTGAAAAGGACAGAGAAAGTATATTAGAAGGTATACGCATGATAAATGTCGAGAAATCCGAAAGAAAGAGGGCTGTGCCTCGGCACCGGATCGATTGCAGCGCCACTGTGAAGCACGCAGTAGAAAATAGGGATCATGCGCGAGCGGGAGATTTAAAGGAACCGCGAGCCTCTCCAACCCACTACGCCCTAGAGTGAAAAAATTTTTAACTCAGTCACGGAGGAGCCAGGTCTGCAGATGGCTACATACCGAACGAGAGACATCTGATAAGAAAGACACAGCTGCGAGCAACGGAGACCCCAAGTTCGGCGCAGGATCAGCCCCCGAATCCCCTGAATCCGAGCCAGATTTGTATCCTCTGCTTCCAGACCCTGACTCTTTGTCTCCCGGGTCGGTCTGCTCACACTTACTGGCCCAGGAGACGCTCAGTTGTAACAATGGGTAACCAAATATGTGATCATTATTGGGGAATTTTCTGCAATGGACATCTTTGCATATCCTGTGTTTACTACACAGCAGGGGGCTAAAGAGTGGGAAGCAATCTCAAAATAGTTAAGGAGGCCTGACAAACAGTAACCACGTATGCGTTAAAATCCTCTTATACTCAAGCTGTATATGTTATGATTTTTTCTTGCAATTGACAGGGGGAGCCCATACAGTTTCTCTGTGATACTCATGTACTAGAAGTTGGTAAATATAAGTATGTCCAGGTTTCTATCAACCCTTGGAGACCTCCGTAGATACTGCTGGCCACTTCTTCCAGCACAGGCTGGCCACCTGTGTTGGAATGAGTGTGCATTTTGGTCAGTATAAAAGCCCAAGCCTCATACGATGTGGGGGAGGCAGAGCCTCTGCAGGGATGCCCGCTAAGTTTGAGCCTGCCACCTCGCACTGCAATGATGCTTCTCAGAGCTGGTTTGATGTTAAGTCTCCACAGGGTCCTTGTTCTGTACGTGGGACTGTAGTGGGAGTAATGATGGCTTTTGCATGGACCAAAAAAAAAAAAAAAAAGAGGGGAGAGAGAGTAATGATGTTACATTTAACTTTAACCTGTCTAACCTGTCTACTCCTGAAGAACTGATAACCTGGGGGAGGGGGTGTATTTGTGTCCACCTGCCTACAGGTCCATGGTGACTGTCTGCAAAGTTTGTCAAGCCCTGTCATGAGCTGGACAGACGAATGGATAAACCTGATGCCTCAGCTACAGGAGCTGACCGTGATTACCCCAAGCAGAATGAGATGGAGGAAGAGAAAGAACAAATAACTGCAAAACATCACTTGGGGTCAACTGAAAAGTAACATCCTGAATATGTGTGCTTGTAAAATAGCTATTATTAGAGGTTGTGATTTTGTGTATAAAACCACCTGTATTTACTAGCTAGTTGCTAATAAGAAACTGCACCTTGTATTGTATAGATTTGTCACTTGTAAAAGAGATGTTAGAGTATGGAAATTTGCAGTAGCTGCTGGAAAATGCTAAGGCAAAAGCTAGAAAAATTTTAATACAATGGTAGTGTTATAAAGCAGGTGATGGAACAAATTAAGAGGGTGGGAGAATTCCACTGGTAAGAAATTTCTTTGGCTAGTCCTTCACTGCCATCAGCATCTTCAGCATGCTGCTGCACCCTGTAATAGTTACTCTGCTAATGTAAATGTGTGTGTGCCTTGCTGTAGTAGCGACTTGTTACTGGATAAAACAAAAGGGGGAAGATGTGGAGACAGTGTTCTCACAGGAGAATGCATAATTGGTACATAAACTTTGAATAGTCCTGAAAGATACAGCAAGGCCATGAGAGGCCCGAAGAAGCTTAAGCAAGCAAGATAAGAGGCTGGAATTCACCAAGTTAATGAGAACTGTGGACTGTTGGCAAGCTTTCAAGGTTGAGTTCTCACACCTGTGTTTAACCAATTATATGTTAGTCACTAAGGGTCTTCAAAACATGTATCCAATCATAATATGCCAAATCACTGTAAGTGCTTCAGCCGGGGCCTTGGCTCAACTAAGCAGACTGGGTTGCTGAGTTGCTAAGCAGACAATTCTACATCGAAGGCAATTTCTGATTTGTTTTAATGTTGACTCTGTGAGACATGCAACACTGCAGAACCTTTTGTTGTTGGAACAGGGACATGGATGTGAAGAGTTTGATGGAATGTGTTGTATGAGTCTCTCTGATTATGCTAATTCGATGCACGCACAGCTGAGAACCCTGGCTCAGCTTACCCAGCAATAGTAAATGAGCAATATCCTAAGAATAACTAGATGGTTGTCTTCACGGGGCATTACAGGTTGAGTCAAACACTGTTGTTTGAAGTATTGCACTTATGTATCATTGTTAGGTTAATCATCGTAGCTATTAGACTTGTTTATAGTTGTGTGATAAAACAGGTGAACAGAATAACCCATAATGCCTTGCTTGCACAAAGAAAAAGGGGGGAATTGTTGCAGAATGACTCTAAGAGCAGAACCATAGAGTTCTGGAGGACTGTGCAAGCAAGGCAGGGGGTGGCCCCCACAGGTGGCCGGAGACTGGACCTGGGAGGAGAATGTGGAGGAAGCTGTGGGGGCTAACCAATACTATTATACCAAGAAGGAGTGGCTGAATACCACTCCTATATATGTGTGAACTGCGTCACAAATAAGGTAGAAGTTGCTTATCACCCATATTGGGTTGGCCTGTCTGCTTCTCCTCGCCGCTTACAAAATGGCCTTTTTTGTTGCTTTTTGATTGCACTGATTTTCCTTACCCTTCTCTACCCCCAGTGTGTCTTCTTTTGTTACAGCTTGGGTCGCACAGTGCCCAGGCAGGTTTGTGACCTACATTGATGTTCAGGCTTCCTACAGATCCAAACCCGATCAGTGGAATTACTTGAAGCAGTTCTGCAGACCTGGTTTTAGGAGTCCTCACAAGGTCTGTGTGTATCAGGAGGAGATGGAATACTTTTTTTTCTTCAAGCAATGTTTAATAAGCATGATTTTACTGAGCTACAGCAAAGCTTTGAATTATTCTGATTTCACCGTATAAGGAGTTGTCCCATACATACCCTTTGACAGTGATTTGGTCAGGGATGAAGGTCTTGTATGCACATCAGATCCCTAACTCTTTCAGTGATTACTGTTTCCTTAAAGAGTATCTGCAGCTACCCATGTGGTTGCGGTACTGTGAGAAGTATCCTTTAGTACTTAAGTACTCCAAAGCAGTGGAGCAGAGTGTCTCAAACCAGTTCTTAAGGCTCCTGGGTTACGTAGAGCTCCTCAGTAATTTAGCTAGGAAAAGAAGTCTGTCTTTCATGGAACTGATTTTGGACTCAAATGTACTATGTTATTTCTCCCATCTCTAAGCCACCTTGCACTAAAGCTGTGTAAGTTGTGTTAAATTCTTACTCTTCTTTAGGAGAAAACTAAGGGGGAGGCAAGGAGCAATTGCCCAGTCATTGCTGCTTTACCTGCCGATACAAAGTGAAGAGGTCTTTTTTGTCACTAGAAAAGTAAAGAATAGGCTTTTCCCAAATCACATTGAGAGGCTGGATTCTCACATCATGGATGTATCTTGCAGCTCCAGCAGTCAAGTTTGGAGAGGAGGCTAGAGAGTCCAGTTTGGGGCATTTTCTCAGAGTGGGTGGGAAACAAAACCCACGTAGTTAATTCTGCTATGTATTCAGCATTCCCGGTTTTCCGCTTCTTAGTCTGTTGCTCAAGCTCTACGTGATGAAGATTGTCCTTTGATGATCATTCCAAGCAGGCCTTGTGAGTGGTTCTATTTCTTACACACATCTTAGCAGACTGTAAGCGTTCACACAAAATCACAACTCCAGTCTGAAAAGTGTTCTGTGGCAAGACCACGAGGAGCTGGCTCTTACCTGGCAGTGGCCTCCATTCAGTTTTAAACAGTTTGAAAGTATGAAGCTGCATCATCAATTTTCTAGAGAGCCATCCATGGACACTTGGAGTGTGATTGCGTGTCCTGGGTTCAGCAGTAGCAGTCAGATTTTCTCCTTCTTGGTAGCTGGTGCAGCGCTGTGTTTTGACTTTCAGCCTGGGAGCAGTGCTGATAACACCGATGTTTTCCGTTGTTGCTCAGTAATGTTTACCCTGACCAAGGACTTTTTGAGGCTCATGCTCTGACAGGGAGGAGGGGAAGCCAGGAGGAAGCAGAGACAGGACACCTGACCCAAGCTAGCCAGAGAGGTATTCCATACCACAGCACGTCATGCCCGGGGAGGTAACTGGGAATTATCCGGAAGGACACGGGGTCTTCTGGGTCGGATTCGTTTCTCGGCGGGTGGTACTGTGTTCTCTTCCCTTATTTTCTCTTATCACTGTTGTCGTTGGTGGTAGCGGTGGTGATTTGTGTTGTACGTTGGTTGCTGGACTCTTCTTGTCTCAACCCGTGGGAGTTGCACTCTTTCAATTCTCCACCCCATCCCTCCGGGAGCAGGGAAGGGGAGAGCCCCTGGGGTGGGGGACGCAGGCCTCGATTGCTTCCAGCCCGGCACCACTCACTGGGAGTCAGTGAATGAGCTGTCTGGCTGGGTTTAAACCTTGACAGGCAGGCTCTATGGGGCAGGCACTATGGGACAGGCTCTATGGGGCTGGCTCTCTGGGGCGTGCTCTCTGGAGCAGTGCTATGTGGCAGTACCTGGGGCAGAGCTATGGGTCAGGCTCTATGGGGCAGGTTCTATGGGACAGGCTCTATGGGACAGGCTCTATGGGGCAGGCTCTTTGGGGCTGGCTCTATGGGGCAGGCTCTGTGGGGCAGTACCTGGGGCAGGCTCTATGGAGCAGGCTGTATGGGGCAGGCTCTATGGGGCTGGCTCTATGGGGCAGGATCTATGGGGGAGTGTCGTGGGTTCAGCAGTAGCAGTCATTTTTCTCCTCCTTGGTAGCTGGTGCAGTGCAGTGTTTTGACTTTCGGCCTGGGAACAGAGCTGATAACAATGATGTTTTGGTCTGGCCAAGGACTTTGTGAGCCTCATGCTCTGCCAGGGAGGAGGGAAAGCCAGGAGGAAGCAGAGACAGGACACCTGACCCAAACTGACCAAAGAGGTATTCCATACCACAGCATGTCATGCCCAGGAGGTAACTGGGAGTTAGCCGGAAGGGCTGGGAGACTGCAGGGTTGGAGGAGGTATGGGTCAGTGCTTGTTCGGGCCTGGGGAGTGAGTTATCAGTTGGCTGGTGCTGAGGTGTTGTATTCTCTTCCCTTCTATTTCCTTTATCATTCTTGGTGGTAGCAGTAGTGATCTGTGTTATACCTTAGTTACTAAACTGTTCTTATCTCAACCCGTGGGAGTTGCATTCTTTTTGACTCTCCTCTCCATCCCTCCGGGAGCAGGGGGAGGGCAAGAAGGGGGGGAAGTGAGTGAACAAGACATCTAGCTGGGTTTAAACCAGGACAGGGAGGCTCTATGGGATGGGTTTTATGGGGCCGACTCTATGGGGCAGGCTCTATGGGCCAGTACCTGTGGCGGGCTCTATAGGCCTGACTCTATGGGGCTGGCTCTATGGGGCTGGCTCTATTGGGCAGGCTCTATGGGACAGGCTCCATGGGGCTGGCTCTATGGGGCTGGCTCTATAGGGCTTGCTCTATGGGGCAGGTTTTATGGGGCAGGGTCTATGGGGAAGGCTGTATGGGGCAGTACCTGGGGCAGGCTCGATCTGATTGGCCCGCAGCTGCAGCCACGCCCCCCTCCCGTTGCCGTGGTTACCGGATGCTACCAGGTGGTGCTGTGGTACGGCCGGGGGGCGGGGCCAGCACAGGAGGCGGGGCCAAGGAGAGCGGGAAAGCGAGGGGGGGGGTAAAGGGGGCGGGAAAGGGAGGGGGCGGGTTTGGGCTTAAACTGCGCTTGAATGGGTTCAAAGTGGGTTTCCCAAAGTGGGAAATGGGGAAAACCGCATGGAAATGGACAAAAAGGGATGGAAACCGGTAAAAACAGACTAAACCCGCATCACCCCCAGCACCCATTGAAACAAGGGGGCACAAAATGGAATACAGAAACCTTTATAATTAGTTTTAAGTAATGTTAAGTTTGATGGCTTTGTAACAGTAGCAATGGAAAATTACTGAGGTGCATGACACAGAGAGAAAAAAAATAGACTACAGCTTAGAGAACATACTGAGAATTCTCACAAGAGAAATCGTTGCAGTTGACACAGTTGTAAGAAAAAGTCTAGAAGAACAGGACATGGGGATAAGGAGTATCTAGGAACCGCAGGTGTCCAGGGTGGGCTACAGTTCAACTACCTGATAAGTAGGAGGATAGGAGGATTATTATGTCTCTGGCGCTAACGAGCCAATTAAACTGATGTGAGCATCTACTGTGCATGCTTCAAAGGCTGCCAGAAGTGATGAAGATCGTTGGAAGAAGTAAACGATCCTCAGAGACCACCACCACCACCACAATTCTGCACGCAGGCGGGGAAACTCCTGGAAAATTATGTCACCCATACGTAGCCTCGTGAATAGGTATGTATGCCCAGTGGCTAGGAAAGGACGGCTTGCGTGGCAATTGAGAGACACACGTTACGAGGAGCCCGTATCTCCCGGCGCTGCAATCAAGAATACCTGCTTGTCAGCTTGAAAACTTTGTTGGCAAGTTTGTTCCTGGAGTTTTCTCCGAATCACCATAGAGCCCCCAACACCCATAGAACCCCATCACCCATAACACCCATAGAACCCCCAGCACACACAGAACCCACCAGCACCCATAGATCCCCCAGCAGCCATAGAACCCCCAGCACCCACAGAACCTACCAGCACCCACAACAACCAGCATCCTGGTCTCAGTGCCTCCTATGTCCACTCAAGCCCGATTCCAATGGGAGATGATTCCAGCCCTCAGGGCTATTCCCACATGGATGCTCCAGCCATGTCCTCATAGCCTCCACATCAGAAGCAAAGACAAAGGAGGCTGGAGCGTCTACCACCCCATTCCATTGTCCTAGCAGCCCCATAGGGAAGAGCTTCTGAAGATCTCCCCCTTTTCCATGGGATCAAGGAATGGGAAAGATTCCCAAAGCTTAAAGAGTTGGGAATGGGATGACCTCAAAGAACGGGATTGGAGGGGGGCATTCCAAGCTTTACTTTCCCAAGTCTGGGAAGGAGATGCAGCGGCATTCCCGATGGAGCGCAGGATTGCCTCCCATCCTGGTGGATTCCATGGAGCACCAAGGAGTAAGTGCTATTCTGGGTCTATGGAAGCTGCCATAGCATTGGATCATGGATCATTGAATCATGGGATCAGGAGCTTGGACAAGACCCTCAAGGACACCACGAAGCCCCCCTCTATTCCTCTTGACTCCATGGGGAAGGCCCTTTCCAAGCCATTCCCATTGGAAAGAGCGACCATGACCTTTCCAAGAGGCTTGGAGGCATCGTTCCCAGTTTCTCCTGGACATCCGCCTCCGCGGAACGCTTCTGAGAAGGAATCTCCATCACTAAAGGACAAAGAGCAGAAGGGATCCCATCGCTTGGATTCTATCCCAGATTCCCAACAGGAATTGAAGCAGGGAGATACGGAATAAACCTTGGACACATGGAGCTTCAGAACCTATCCTAGGGGGCCTTGGGATGGGAGCTCTTCCCTGTGGGAATGATGGGATAATGGGAAGCGGGAGAGATCCCATCCATGCTGGTGGTGCCGTCAACCCAAGCCAGCTCAGCCGGCCTCCTAAAGGACTCCGCAAGCATTGGGTCTAATGCAAGGATGAAGTCCTTGGGTGCCCAGCACCCACCTGGGTGGGACCCCAGCACCTACATGGATGGGACCCTAGCACCCACCTGGATGGGACCACAGCACCCACCTGGCACCCTAAATTCCATGGGTTTTCCAGGGGGTGGCGTTCCGCTCCTGCAGAAGTGTTTGGTCACCTGGATCAAGTGGAAGCACATTCCTAGATCATGGAATGGGATGGATGGAGCTTAAAGTGCAGCCAGGGCCACCTTGCACTGGAGCAGGTTGCTCCAGCTTGGCCTTGGCAATGGGACATCTCCCACCTCCTGAGGTCCCACCAGCCTCATGGGGAAGAACTTCCCAAGATCCTATCCCAAGACCTTCCCAAGATTCCCATTGTCCCACCAGCCTCATGGGGACAAACTTCCCAAGATCCCATCCCAAGCTTCCCATAGTCCCATCCCTCCAGCTCCTCCTCCAAAGCCCTTCTCCATCTTCCCAGAGCCCCTCTGATGCCCCCATGGACCCTGAAGGTCCTCTCCAAGCTATTCCAGGATCCGTGGACATTCCCAAGACCACTTCTCTGGCTGTTCTGAAGACAAGGTGGACCATGGGCTACTCATCTTGCTCCTTGTAGACGTGGCCTGAGACAGGGATCCAAGCCCATCTGCTTGGATGGAAGCAGCCTCCATCCATGATCTCCAGGAAGTTCTCATCCCAACCAAGTCTTCCCACCCATGGACAACGTTCCAAAGGGAGCTCCAGGAGGAGAAGACAACCCCGGGATAAGAGGGACACAACTGATTCCAAGAGGTTGACGGCTCCCTATGGATGGAGCTCCAATAGGGCCACCGACAAGGGAAGGGTGCTCCAACCCACCCCTATGTCCAGAGCTCTTCTCTGTGAGGGTGGTGGGATGATCAGGATGGGTTGGATGGAGAAGCTGGGGCTGCTCCATCCGTGATCCAAGGCCAGCTTGGAGCATCCTTTAGAAGGTGGGCTCAAGGAGAAAAGTATCAGATGCTATTATGGGATGTAACGCAGTGGTTGCACTCTACCTGTGACCTTGTAGGACATTGGGATGGGTTGGATGGAGAAGCTGGAGCTGCTCCATCCCTGGCCCAAGGCCAGCTTGGAGCATCCTTTAGTAGAAGACGTCCTTCTAGAGGAGAACATCAAATGCTGCTATTATGGGATGTACCAAAGTGGTTGCCCTCTACCTATGACCTTGTAGGACATCTCCCTATAGGGAGTGAGGTCTTCTCCATTGACTAGCACCAAGTGAGGACACTTCTCTGTGGCTTCCTTGAGGGACATCGACTTCTTCACCCCATGGCGCCAGGCTTCGTAGTTACAGGTGACCACGAGGGACTTCTGCTACACCCCTACAACAAGGAGGGTATTGCCTTACAGCACCCATAGAACTGGACATAGAGCACCCATAGAACCCCAGCACCCATAGAACCCAAGCACCAATAGCAGCCCCAGCACCCATAGAACCCACAGCACCCATAGAACCCCTAGCACCTATAGAGCCCACAGAACCCACAGAACCCCCAGCACCCATACAGCTCACAGCAGCCCACAGCACCCACAGAACCCCCAGCACCCATAGAACCCAAGCACCAATAGCAGCCCCAGCACCCATAGAACCCACAGCACCCATAGAACCCCTAGCACCTATAGAGCCCACAGAAGCCACAGAACCCCCAGCACCCATACAGCTCACAGCACCCATAAAGCCCCCAGCACCCATAGCAACTACAGCACCCCCAGAACTCCCAGCATCACCAGTACCCATAGAGCACCAGCACCCACAGAACCCCACTGAACCCCCAGCAGCCATAGAATGCCAGCAGCCTCAGCAGCCATAGAACCCGAGCACCAATAGCAACCCCAGCACAGGCAGAACCCGCAGCACCTATAGAGCCCGCAGCACCCACTGCACCACCAGCACCCATAGAACCCGCAGGACCCATAGAGCCCACAGCACCCATAGCATGAACTGCACCCGTACCACCCCCACCACTGCCAGCACCACAACAGATCCAGCACCTCCAGGACCCACAGAACCCACAGCATCCATTGCACCCCAGCAGCCCCAGCCCCCATAACACCCCCAGGTCACGGACAGAAACCCCAGCACACTCAGCACTATATAGCTCCGGTATCAGAGTCCTAGTGACTCCTTGCTGCCTCCCGCAACAGGGTCCTAGTGCCCGCCGGATGCCTCCTGCCTGGCAGGGACAGGTCCCAGTGCCCACCCCTATAGCTCAGGTAACAGCGTCCTAGTGCCCGCCCGCTGCCTCCTGTCTGGCAAAGACCGGTCCCAGTGCCCCCCCCTACCCCCCCCCCCCCCCCCCATACCGCCGGTATCAGGGTCCTAGGGCCCGCCCGCTGCCTAGTGCCAGACAGGGACGGGTCCCAGTCACCCCGCATTGCTGCGATCCCAGGGTCCTAGTGCCCACCGGATGCCTCCTACCTGGCAAAGACCGGTCCCAGTCGTGTCTCCCACCCCCCCACCCCCCCCCCGATAGCGACGGCATCAGGGTCGGAGTGCCCGCCCCCTGCTTCCCGCATCGGTGTCCTAGACCCCGCCCGCTGCCTCCCGTAACACTGTTCTAGAGTCTGCCAGCTGCCTCCCGCATAAAGGTCCTAGTACCCGGCCCCCTCCTCTCGCCCCAGGGTCCTATTGCCCTCCCGCTGCTTCCCGCACCAGGGTCGTAGTGCCCGCCTGCTGCCTCCCGCATCGGGGTCCTAGATCCCGCCCGTTGCCTCCCGCATCACGGTGCTAGTGCCCGCCCGCTGCCTCCTGCCTGCCAAAGACCGGTTCCAGTGGCCCTCCCGATAGCGCCTGTATCAGGGTTCCAGTGCTCTCCCCCTGCTGCCTCCCGAATCAGGGTCCTACTGTTCGCCGGATGCCTCCTGCCTGGCAAAGACCGGTCCCAGTGCCACCCCCCATAGCGCCGGTATCAGGGTTGTAGAGCCCACCCCCTGCCTCCCGCCCAGGTTCCTAGTGCCCACCCGCTGCCTAGTGCCGGACAGGGACGGGTCCCAGTCACCCCCCATTGCTGCGATTCCAGGGTCCTAGTGCCTCCCCGCTGACTCCCGTATCAGGGTCCTAGTGCTCACCCGCTGCCTCCTGCCCGGCAGGCACCGGTACCGATGGCCGCCCCTATAGAACTCCGGTAACGGGATCCTAGTGCCCGCCCACTACCTCCCTCATAGGGGTCGTAGTGCCCGCACGCTGCCTCCTTCCTGGCAAAGACCGGTTCCAGTGGCCCTTCCTATAGCGCCGGTATCAAGGTTCTAGTGCCCGCCCGCTGCCTCCCGAATCAGGGTCCTAGTGCCCGCCGGATGCCTCCTGCCTGGCAGGGACCGGTCCCAGTGCCCACCTCTATAGCTCCGGTATCAGGGTCCTAGATCCCGCCCGCTGCCTCCCGTAACACGGTCCTACAGCCCGCCCGCTGCCTCCCGCAACCGGGTCCTAGCGCTCGCCGGCTGCCTCCCGCCAAGAGTCCAAGTGCCCTCCCGCTGCCTCCTGCCTGGCAAAGATCGGTTGCAGTGCCCCGCCCTACAGCGCCGTTATCAGGGTCCTAGTGTCCCCCCGCTGCCTCCCGCATCAGGGTTCTAGTGCCCGCCCGCTGCCCCCTTCCTGCCAAAGACCAGTTCCGTTGTCCCTTCCTATAGCGCATTAGGCTCCTAAATCCCGCCCGCTGCCTGCCATAAAATGGTCCCACAGCCCGCCCGCTACCTCCCGTAACACGGTACTACAGCCCGCCCGCTGCCTCCAGCAACCGGGTTCTAGTGCCCGCTGGCTGCCTCCCGCCAAGGGTCCTAGTGCCCGCCCGTTGCCTCCTGTCAGGGACTGGTCCCAGTGCCCACCCCTGTAGCTCCGGTAACAGGGCTCTAGATCCCGCCCGCGGCCTCCCGTAACACGGTCCTGCAGCCCGCCCGCTGCCTCCAGCAACCGGGTTCTAGTGCCCGCCCGCTGCCTTCTGCCTGGCAAAGACCGGTCCCAGTGCCCCCCCAACCATAGCGCCGGTATCAGGGTCCTATTGCCCGCCCCCTGCCTAGTGCAAGACAGGGACGGGTCCCAGTCACCCCCCCATTGCTGCGATTCCAGTGCCCTAGAGCCTCCCCGCTGACTCCCGTATCAGGGTCCTAGTGTTCACCCGCTCCCTCCTGCCCGGCAGAGACCGGTCCCGATGGCCGCCCCCATATAGCTGCGGTAACGGGATCCTAGGGCCCGCCCACTACCTCCCCCATAGGGGTCCTAGTGCCCCCCCCGCTGCCTCCCACATCAGGGTCCTAGTGCCCGCCGGATGCCTCCTGCCTGGCAAAGACCGGTCCCAGGCCCCACCCCCCCACCCCCATAGCGCGGTATCAGAGTCGGGGTGCCCGCCCTCTGCCTCCCGCATCAGTGTCCTAGATCCCGCCCGCTGCCTCCCGCATCAGGGTGCTGGTGCCCGCCCGCTGCCTCCTGCCTGCCAAAAATCAGTTCCAGTGCCCCTCCCTATAGCGCCGTTATCAGGGTCCCAGTTCCTCCCCGCTGCCTCCTGCCCAGGGTCCTATCGCCCGTCCGCTGCATCCTCCCTAGCAGGGACTGGTCCCGATGGCCGCTTCTGCAGCGCCGGTATCAGGGTCTTAGTGCCCCCCCCCATAGCGCCGTAACAGGGTTGTAGAGCCCGCCCCCTGCCTCCCGCCCAGGGTCCTAGCGCCCACCCGCTGCCTCCTGCCGGACAGGCATCGGTCCCGACGCCCGCCCCTAAAGCGCGATTATCAAGGTCCTAGTGCCCGCCGGCTTCCACCCGTATCAAGGTCCTAGTGCCCGCCCGCTGCCTCCCGAATCAGGGTCCTAGTGCTTGCCGGATGCCTCCTGCCTGTCAGGGACCGGTCCCAGTGCCCACCCCTATAGCTCCGGTAACAGGGTCCTAGTTCCCGCCCGCTGCCTCCCGCCCCAGGGTCCTAGTGCCCGCCCGCTGCCTCCCGCCTCACGGTCCTAGTACGCGCCTGCTTCCCCTCGCCCCAGGGTCCTAGTGCCCTCCCACTGCCTCCAGCACCAGGGTCGCAGTGCCCCTGAGGCAATCCCCCTAAGGGCACTGAGGTCGGCCAAGGTGTTGAGGTTGACCAAGGCGTTGAGGTTGGACAGGTCTTTCAAGTTGGCCAAGGCATTAAGGATGGCCAAGGCATTCAGGTTGGTCAAGGCGCTGAGGTTGACCAAGGCGTTGAGGTTGACCAAGGCGTTGAGGTTGACCAAAGCGTTCAGGTTGGCCAGGGCATTGAGGCTGACCAAGGTGTTCAGGTTGACCAAGGTGTTGAGGTTGGCCAAGGCACTGAGGTTCATCAAGGCGCTATGGCTGACCAAAGCGTTCAGGCTGCCAGAGGCACTGAGGTTGCCAGAGTCACTGAGGGTGGCCAAGGTGTTGAGGATGGATGAAAGCACTGAGGTCGGCCAAAGCGTTGAGCTTGGCCAGGGCGTTGAGGTTGACCAAGGTGTTGAGGTTGACCAAGGTGTTGAGACTGGCCAAGGCCAATCTCAACTGCTGAGGGTGAGTAGCTCAGAAGAGGATGCCTTGAACACCGGAGAAGGGAGATCAGCGTCCAGAAGCCTCAACTCAGAGCGGCAAAAGCCACTAAGGGAACCTCAAGTCCGACAGGACCTGCCAAGGAGCCAGCAGCTCAGCTGATGCGATCAGGTGACTCACAGGGGGAGGAGAAAAGAGGAGCGGCACCAGCCCTGAGTGGGTGCACAAGTGACCAGGAATGCAGTGAACACAGCAGGCAGAGTGGGTCGAGGCAGAGCAGGCGAGCAGGATGGTGAGCACTCGTCGTACGACCAGGGCCCGGACCGAGAGCTCTGCTCTGCCTGCCCCGGTGGTGGCCAGCATAGGCACCCACACAGAGCCAATGAGAGGGGAGGCTGCAGTGCAGAGCTTGGAGTGTAGAGAGCACCTGCAGTGGTCTTGTGAGGGAATGGTGCACAATGGGCAGGGCTGCACTCGGTGCTCCGTGGTCGAGGTCCTTCTGCAGCAGGTGGCTGAGCTGAGGGATGCCTTCAATAGGCTGCAAGATGTCAGGGAAGCTGAGAGTAAGCAGGAATGCTTGCTCCCGGCCCAAACTGTGCAGGGGCCTCAAGCGTCCCCTCTAGTTCATGGAGGAAAGAAGGAAACCGTTAACCCGGGAAGCTGGGAATTAGTGACAAAAAAAGAACAACAAAAAAATGAAGAAGAGGACAACAAAAAGCAAGGGGCGTCCTCCTAAAGCTCTTGTCCCCACGCAGAACCGCTTTGCTGTTCTGAAGGGGGGTAATGAGGAAATGCACTCAAGCCAGAAACAGCTGGCTTATGCACTGGTAAAGAAGATCTCTACTGGTGCTGCCAGGAAAAAGTGGCAGGTGTAACAGTAGGGGACTCTACTTTGAAAGGGACGGAAGCACTCGTCTGTTGGCTTGACCCCGTCTCAAGGGAGGTGTGTTGCCTACCAGGGGCACGGATCAGGGATGTGGCAGAGAGGCTGCCTGCTCTAGTAAGTCCCACAGACTATTACCCACTCCTGGTGATACATGTGGGTGGCTAGGGATACAGACAGTAGTAGCCTGGGGAACATAAAGAAGGACTACAGAGCACTGGGAGAGGTGGTTAGGGGCTCTGGAGCCCAGGCAGTCTTTTCGTCCATTCTCCAGGATACAGGGGAGGACCTGAAAAAAAGCCAGGAGGATTAGCCAGGTTAATAACTGCTTAAAAGGGTGGTGTCATACTCAGGGGTTTGGGTGCCTAGAACACGGGACCCAAGTGTGCAGGCCAGGTGTAGTGGGGGCTGGTGGAGCTGGTCTGATAAAGAAGGGAAAGAGCAGTTTTGGTAGGAGGCTTGCCAGGCTGGTCAAGGAGGCTTTAAACTAGATGTGTTGGGGGAGGAGGGCATCAGGTTACAGGCTACTTAGAAAAGACAGGCCTGGCAGGCGGGGAGGTGCAGTTGCCCTTTATCTTAGGGATAGGCTGGAGAGTATGGAACTCTGTCTGGGGACAGGTGAGCAGTTAACAGAGAGTTTGGGGGTCAGGGTTAAAGGGAATATAGCTATGGGAGACATTACTGTGGGGATCTGTTACAGACCGCCTGATCAAGGAGAACCTGTGGATGAAGCACACTATAGGCAGATAGCAAAAGCCTCACGCTCACAGACCCTTGTTCTCATGGGTGACTTCCACCACCCTGACATCTGTTGAAAGCATGGTACATCCCGCCACAAGCAATCCAGGAGGTTCCTCGATTGTGTGGAAGAAAACTTCCTTCTGCAAGTAATAGAGGAGCCGACAAGGAGAGGTGCCATGCTTGACGTCGTACTCACCAACAGGGAAGGGCTCATTGGAAATGTGACGCTCCAGGGCCGCCTTGGATGCAGCGATCATGAGATGGTCAAATGTGAGATCCTCAGGACAGTGAGAAGGGTGTGCAGCAAGCTCACTGCCCTGGACTTCAAAAGAGCAGACTTTGGCCTCTTCAAGAACCTGCTTAGTAAGGCTCCATGGGATATAGCCCTAGAGGTCAGGGGGGCCCAAGACTCTTGGTTGATATTCAAGGATCATCAGCTGCAAGCTCAGCAGTGTTGCATCCCAACTAGAAGGAAGTGCAGCAGGAGGGCCAGGAGACCTCCTTGGATGGATGAGGAGCTCCTGAGGAAAATTCGAAGGAAAAAAGAGGCTTATAAAAGGAGGAAGCAAGGACAGGTGGCATGGGAAGAGTACAGGGATGTTGTCCGAGAATCTAGGGACCAGGTTAGGAAAGCTAAGGCTCAGTTAGAATTAAACTTGGCTAGGGATGTTAAAGATAACAGGAAGGGATTCTACAGGTGCATAGCAAATAAAAAACAGACAAGGGAGAACGTAGGCCCCCTCAGGAAGCTCTCGGCAGAACTGGCTACACAGGATTTGGAGAAGGCTGAGGCTCTGAACGACTTCTTTGCCTCGGTCTTCACTGGCAAAGGCTCTGACCAAACCACCCAAGTCTTGGAAGGCAGATGCAGGGACTGTGAGAATGAAGACCTTGGGCCCACTCTAGGGGAGGAACTGGTTCGAGACCATCTTAAAAATCTGAACGTGCACAAGTCCATATGTCCTGATGAGATCCATCTGAGGGTCCTGAAGGAGCTGGCGAATGAAGCTGCTAAGCCACTGGCCACCATATTTGAGAAATCATGGCAGTCAGGTGAAGTTCCCGACAACTGGAAAAAGGGAAATATAACCCCCATTTTCAAGAAGGGGAAAATGAATGACCAGGGAATTACAGAGCAGTCAGTCTCACCTCTGTGCCTAGCAAAATCTTGGAGCAGATTCTCCTGGAAGGCATGCTAAGGCACATGAAAATCAACAAGGTGCTTGGTGACAGCCAGCAGGGCTTCACTAGGGGGAAATCCTGCCTGACCAATTTAGTGGCCTTCTATGATGGGGCCAGAGAACTGATGGACAGGGGTAGAGCAGTTGATGTCAGCTACCTGGACTTGTGCAAAGCATTTGACACTGTCCCACACAACATCCTTGTCTCTAAATTGGAGAGACATCAATTTGATGGATGGATCACTCAGTGGATAAAGAACTGGCTGGATGGCCGCACGCAAAATGTTGTGGTCAATGGCTCAATGTCTGGCTGGAGACCAGTAACAAGTTGCATCCCTCAGGGATCGGTGTTGGGACCGGGTTTGTTTAACATCTTCGTCACTGACATGGACAGTGGGATTGAGTGCGCCCTCCTCAGCAAGTTTGCCAATGACACCGAGCTGTGTGGTTTGGTTGATATGCTGGAGGGAAGTAATGCCACCCAGAGGGACCTCAACACACTTGTGAGGTGGGCTGATGCCAACCTTGCGAAGTTTAACCATGCCAAGTGCAAGGTCCTACACACCTGGGTGGGAGCAATCCCAGGCACAGCTACAGGTTGGGCAAAGAAGAGATTCAGAGCAGCCCTGTGGAGAAGGACTTGGGGGTGATGGCTGATGAGAAAACGAACACGAGCAGGCAGTGCACACTTGCAGCCCAGAAAGCCAACCGTATCCTGGGCTGCACCAAAAGGAGCGTGACCAGCAGGTCGAAGGAGGTGATCCTGCCCCCCCACTCTGCCCTTGTGAGATCTCACCTGGAATATTGTGTGCAGTTCTGGTGTCCTCAACATATAAAGGACATGGAACTGTTGGAACAAGTCCAGAGGAGGCCACGAGGATGATCAGGGGACTGGAGCACCTCCTGTAATGAAGACAGGCTGAGCAAGTTGGGGCTGTTCAGCCTGGAGAAGAGAAGGCTGCGTGGAGACCTCAGAGCAGCTTCCAGTATCTGAAGGGGGGCTATAGGGATGCTGGGGATGGACTCTTCATTAGGGACTGTAGTGATAAGACAAGGGATAACAGGTTAAAACTTAAACAGGGGAAGTTTAGTTTGGATATAAGGAGGAAATTCTTTCCTGTTAGAGTGGTAAGGCACTGGAATGGGTTGCCCAGGGAGGTTGTGAATGCTCCATCTTTGGCAGTGTTCAAAACCAGGCTGGACGAGGCCGTGGGTGATATGCTTTAGTGTGAAGTGTCCCTTCTCATGGCAGGGGGGTTGGAACTAGATGAACTTAAGGTCCTTTCCAACCCAAACTATTCTATGATTCTGTCGTAAGAGCTTCAAACCACAAGTGCTGTCATGAAAAACACTTTTCTTACTCAGCAGATCGAAGTGGAATACAAAATACAAAGCTCAGCTTCAACCGTCATCATTGTGCCCATGCTATCGATTACAATAAAGTAGCAATAATGCTAGGAAAAACACAATCCCAGATCCATCTTTTCCTTTCTAGGACAGCTGAGGACTGTGTGAGAAAGTACAGCCTGAGCAAGCTGAAGTTAAACTAGTAAACGTCAGAAGGAATGTGCAGGAAAAATATTTCAGAGTCAGAACTGAATGCAATAAACACCTAGAACTAAAGATAGTAGAAAAGATCACTTCTTTTGGATTTTTGTTCTGGCTTGGTTTTGGTAGGTGTCCTGGGTTCAGGAGTAGCAGTCATTTTTCTCCTTCTTGGTAGCTGGTGCAGTGCTGTGTTTTGACTTTCGGCCTGGGAACAGAGCTGATAGCGATGTTTTGGTTTGGCCAAGGACTTTGTGAGCCTCATGCTCTGCCAGGGAGGAGGGGAAGCCGGGAGGAAGCAGAGACAGGACACCTGACCCAAACTGACCAAAGAGGTATTCCATACCACAGCACGTCATGCCCAGGAGGTAACTGGGAGTTAGCCGGAAGGGCTGGGGGACTGCAGGGTTGGAGGAGGTATCGGTCGGTGCTTGGTTGGGCTGAGGGGGGCAAGTTATCGGTCGGCTGGTGCTGAGGTGTTGTATTCTCTTCCCTTGTTATTTCCTTTACCATTATTATCACTGGTGGTAGCAGTAGTGATTTGTGTTATACCTTAGTTACTAAACTGTTCTTATCTCAACCCGTGGGAGTTGCATTCTTTTCGATTCTCCTCTCCGTCCTCCCTCCGAGAGCAGGGGGAGGGCAAGAAAGGGGGGGGAAGTGAGCGAACGAATTACCTGACTGGGTTTAAACCACGACAGTAGGGTTTTCTTTTTTTTTTTTCTGGTTGTTCGTTGGTTGTTTTTCTTAACGGAGTTATGTACAAATTTATTACTAGGGGAATGGATCCCTGTTCAAACAGATACTCAATATATGACTAATATCAGAAAAATAAGATAAGTCCTCAATACAGGAAGATGAATTGCAGAGTTAAATGATGGTATGCTGCAGGCAGGGATTACCAGTCACATGGTACGCAGAAACAAACTTGCACCCTCTCTCCCATGCAGTGAAATAAATAACATGATTTGTAGGCTGGTGTCAAATGTCACCATGTCTTTCCGAGAGTAGCGTATGACAGCACCACGGACTCAATTATGATTTGCTTAGCTGCAAAGCCAACCAACTTAAAACCAATCTGAACAAAAACCAAAGCAAAATAAATGCCTTTTGTTGGTAAAAAAACAGATCAACAGGTGAGAAAACAGAATAGGAAAAAACATTGCACTGTCTCACATTAATATAACAAAAATCAGAAACTCTAGATGTCACAAAATGCAATGAAGTTTGAGAGCCATACTCATAACCAGAAACCTTATCTGTCTGCATCTGCAACATTTTGAATGAAAGCCAGGTTGCAGTAGCATGGAAAATATTTGCTAAGGTGGACGCTTCTCAAGCATTACACACTATTTTTGACAGTCAAAGAAGCCAACATTTTCCCAAGGCTCTGTGAATCAAGTTTGAATTTGATGACTGATTTCTTCAAAGATGTGACGACAGTTGGCAATGATCCAGCCCAATGCTGCTGGGAATGAGCAGGATTTTCCCCTGAACCTGCTGACAAATTCTAGGGCCCCAAGCAGTTCCAGTGAAGAGCTGTTACTGACTCTCAGTATTGTCTCCTGTTGACGTCAGTCGGTCAGAAAGCTTTAGACTGGCAGAAAGGCCAGAAAAACCTAGAATGGAAAATGAGGAAAGGCAGACTGGAACATGCCGAGGAGATTGACAAGAGACTGAAGTTCTGTGCACGGCTATTTCAGCCTGAAATCTGGAACAGAATCAGATGGGAAACTGCTCAGGGACAGAGAGACTTTCTGTGGCAGAATGGTTAGAGAAACAAAGCTTAACTCTCAAATCTGTGAAGGCAGAGAATGAGAACAACTCAGAACATGGGGGAGTGGGGCAAGAGATGGCAATGGGGAAGGCCAAAAGGAAAAGTCACTACCAGGAATTCTACCTTTCACAAAAGGATGAGGGCCTGTCTTGGTAACCCTGCTGTGTCTTTAACTTGATTTTTGCATATATAAAATTTATTTTGTTATGCTTATTTAGGAAAGGCATGTGCTCCCTTCTTTAATATATCCTACACCAGGTGCAAGGTTCTTTTTATTCCTCTGGAAGATAGGTTGGACGTGTGCTGTCTACAATAGTTTTTTCTAACGTATTCACATTACATGTAAAAAGCTATTAGAAAGAAGCTGTGAAATCAGCCAACAGAACTCTGAACCTCAAGTCTACCGACCAAACCTGAATATCAGCTGCATCTATTAAGCAGTGGGCAGTGGGAGGGGAATAGGTTTATTCTTAAAAACAAAGCCAGAAAGAACTGTGATTACCCAAGTAATTTCAATCTTCTATTTTTGAAGGTGTCACTGTTAAATTTAAAACACTGACATACTGCATAGTGAAAAAAAATGTTACAAATACAATTAAATATAAAAAACTCCAAAATTAAAAATTGGAGAAATGTTATTCACAGACAAAAAACAACCCAACCCAACCCAACAAAAAAAGGGGGGGGGGGGGGGGAAGAAAGAAATCTAGGATAAAATTTTGACCCTTCAAAGGAAATTAAAAAAAAAACCACCAATACCTTATTGACTTCAGTGAGGGTAGGATATCACCTACTAACGACTCAGTTCTGACAACACTCTAGGCTGTGCAGTCCATTCATTGGAAATGCTGTCATGAATGAGAGAGGCCTCAGATTAAGAGCTTCATGCTACCTTCCTTTCTGAAATGTTTTTAAGCACCGGATTTGCAACGATAGCCTACAGCAAGTCTTCCAGATGACCCACACCGCCTACCACTAGACATGTATACACAGTGCCGTCTCAGAGAAACCATATTCTAATAAATATGGCTTCTAATTCTAATAGTGACACACTTTATTTTTACACTATAGGTCAAACCGCTCTTCGGCACACACATTTGATATAGGTCAGACCTAGTAATTTCACTTAGCACATGCTAAATGGATAGCAGACAGTTAAACTGTTTTTTTGTTCTGAGGCTATTCAGATGTTCTGACTTAAAGCCATCAGCCAAAATACTCACTTTCAATGAAAGTCAAGAAAAACATACTTGAAAAATATTTTACTCGCTCACCGCTCAATCCACAAAAAACTATGAAAGTATCAGAAGTGATTTTTTAATCACTTGTAAGCACTGAGTTGTTAAAACTAATGTCTCCCTTGATACTTGACCAAGCACATCACAAATAATAACCAAGACTGTTAACTTGTCTTAACGAAAGTCTCCAAGGACATAGCGACTGGCTGTAAACAACTGACCCAACAGCTTCTGCTGAAACGTGCGTGAGGACTGCACAATTCACAAAGGTATTCTCTGCCTCATGCCTCCTAAGTCTTATTGAACAAAATACAATTAAACAGACAATGCACCATAAAACAGCAACAGAGGAGCATTCACAACAGATTTTTCCATCTATCAAAACGGGGTGTAACCACTGCCTATTTAGAATGATTCTTAATCTTACCCACAAGCTCTGCACATTCGCTGTATATCGTATATGGGCAAGAGCATCTAAATCAAATGTTTATGGTACACTGCAAAATCTACTTGATATTTGGGTAGCAAAAGTGAACCAATTTTCATTAGATATGCAGCATCTGTAGAAATTCATTCTTTTTATTTAGGTTTGTAAAAATTATTTACAGAATCTAGTTCTGTATGTGTCAATTATATTTAATTTGAAACATTTTTAATCCATTTGGGGTTAGCTTAACCTCCTGACTAAATATCCATTTTTATGAGAATATAACTTTTTAATACAGAGGAATGTCTTGAGAATTGGTTGTTCAATGTTTTTCCTTTACTGGCAGATGCTAGAGTAGAATTTATACGATTAAAAAAAAACGCTCAACAACCTAGCTTTAATATTTTAGTTTTACCTTTAAAATCTTGTGTTCTTATGTTGCCTTTCCAGTCTTTATCCCCAAAACTCACACATAGGCTTGTTGTCTTAAGACCAGTGAAAGTTCTTCTATTAATTTTTCTAGTGACAAGCAAGCAAGAGTGATGAGTATGTTTCCACCTTTATTACTCATTTTTCACCCCTTTGGGAAGTAAGACGATGATCCCTGATATGGTCATTCTGTGAATCTATTCCCACTGTAAGTTAAAATCTTGTGTCCACTTAAAGATGACTAACACTGAGTGATCTACCGTTTTTTATTTTTTCCCAAAGGCTACAGTAGCCTTCCAGCTAACAAATCACACTAGTCAGTCTGAATTTTCTACTCATTAAGTTTAACCTTTTAAGCCTTTTTTTATAGCCGGTTGTATCACATTACCATTTCCTCATTATCCTACCAATGCCTGCTGTTAACTATATGCCAAGTACTGCAGCACTCCACCTTTTTAAGGAAACAGGGTCTTTCACCTGAAATACCCAAGAAAGGCATTAACCATTTCTACTTCATCTTCTGTTTTGACACTCCGTGATTCTGAAAGAATGCGTAAGTTCCCAAGTGCGGTCATACAGTAACTGTCTGGCAGGGACACACCACTTCATATCTCATGAGGAAAAAAATATTAACCATATTTTGAGATATTCATAACCTAGGAACAGATCCAACAGTGGCAAAGAATTATGCTCTCAAAAAAAAAAAAACAGGCAATAAGAAATTCTAAGCTATGCTGGCTCATCTTCATTCAAAGATTACACACCTGTAATATCCCAGAGTGGCTTACAGCTGCATGGGTCTCACTTGGAAAAGGTATCATATGATCCGGAAAAAAGCTCTGTAACAATAACAATTTGTATCAAAGTTCAAGAAAAATAAATATAAAACTTCCTATCCCTTTTGGATGTAAAATTAAAGTTCTCCATGCCCTGCAAGACACTCCAGGTTCTCTGATCCAGTAATTCACATTTACCTTACTATTATTCCTAAACTTGTGGCATCTGATAAATCATTTGCTGAAAACTGTAAAAATTTTCAAAAACATCACCAGTTTTTGGAAGCAAGGGGGTTTCCTACACCAGTACCTGGCCCTTAGTGCTGTTTTTCTAGTAGTAATTTCTATTGCTGTTGACATGTAAGAGTTGCCTCGGGGTTCAACGGGCTGCAGAGCAGGGGCAATATATGCCAACAGTGTTTTCTATTGCTTTCCTTACACTAGAAACCCAGCAAAACATTTTGGAAAAACTTCCATTAATAGAGGATAAGTCCTAACCACTTTCTGTATGAGTATCAGATCTGACAACATCAGTAGGTTATGGTTAAAAAGTCCACATTTAAAGTGTTGATTTCATTATCACAGAAAGCTCAGGGGGCAATTTATGGACAGACCTGCAGCTGGGGAGTTCAGTACAGTCATGCAAATATGAACCAGCCAAGAATGTGATCACTACTTATGAAGTTTTCTCAAGGTCTGGACAAGTTCGAGGCTAATATTCCCTTGACCAGCCAATGTTCAGTGACCTTCATTTCTAATAAAACTGAACTACTGGTAGGGTGGATTCATATCAACTCATTTCTGATAAAGCATCCCTGCTACACCTGGGTCCACAGTACCCAGAAGAATGACTCAACAGAAACAGTAAGGTCTCTGAGCAATCACAGTTGCTTATGCTAGTCATATCTGCATGTCTGCCACACTCCACAGCTGGTTCCACGCACCGGTTAACCAACACACTTCTTTGAAAGCTCTATGTTGGGGAGCATATTATTTTCTCAGAGAAACACAGGTGGAGAAAGAAAAAAAACTCAGATCACTTGGATCTTTTGTTATCTTAATATTTACCTTTTCATCCTTTTCACAGGTAGATAATTTGAGCTCCCTTCCACTGTTCACCTTTCAAGTCCTCATACATTTCTGCTATTCCTCCCTTTGACATCTGAAGCAAACTGGCTTTACAAGAGACAGCATTGGGAGTGACCCAAACACACCATGCATGTGAGCAATCAACGGTGAACTCCTCCAGCTGAGCCAGGACTGCTTCCACGGCCTTTGTCATCAGCCACAGCCTGAATTAGCAACATTAACCTTTGGCAATACCCTTGAATTAGGGGTTGTCTTTGCTCTCCTTCCATTCCTTACATACACTAACTCTGGCTTCACTTCCACTTGCTCCTAACAGGCTACAGCTGCTCACAGCCCTTTGTGTCAGCTGTCATTTAGCTGCAGCTGTGAGAAGCTGCCACAGGGCACCACTGGCCCATAACATCCGATTTTCACTTAAACAATAAAATCCATCCTTGCTACAGATGCCCCTCCTCACACTGCTTTATTTTATGTTTTGCTGTCACTTGACAGAAACTTCACTCAATTTCAATCACTTTATTTTGTTGCAGGTCTATGTGCAAACATCAATAAAGTTAAGCCCATGCCTGCATGATGTTTATAGCTGAGATTAATTAACAGCTGAGCTAGTGGAGAGGCAAAGATGTGTTCCTTGGCCTCCCTCTGCTCAGCTTTGGGCCAAGACAGGAGAGCACGCCTGCTGTCCTGTGACTGGTCACTGCGCTAAGGTGGTTGTGTGCTCTCAGAAGCCCCAACAGAAGGTGGGGATGCTCAAAGGCTGGTAGTTGCGAAGCAGAGGAGGAGAGGTGGGCAGGCTGCCTTACCTTTCCTGGGCGGTAGTCTGCTGGCCCTGGCTTCCCTGCTTTGTCTCCTCCAAGGCTGCTTTTGGTTCCATCGTGTACATACATGGTAGGTCCTTTTCCATAGATGTCCAGCTCCACCTTGTGGAAAGCAGCAGGACCTGGTGTCTGTAAGAGAGGCAGGGAGGTTGCTGGGTACACAAGTGTTCTGCTGACAGGCAGGGTACTCAACAAAACGATCACACCCTAGCTATGTATCATGCAGTGGATGAAACAAGCACACTAAAGCAAAGTGGGCAGATATCCCTGTATAGTAAATAAGTAAAATAATACAAATTGTGTATAAAAATATAAGTAAAGTACAGAGGACAACTGGCAATG
The DNA here is from genome assembly GCF_033815535.1 of Pezoporus flaviventris. Taxonomy (NCBI): domain Eukaryota; kingdom Metazoa; phylum Chordata; class Aves; order Psittaciformes; family Psittacidae; genus Pezoporus; species Pezoporus flaviventris. The sequence goes on along the minus strand of NW_026892715.1, from coordinate 104,262 downwards.
CACCACATCAGTACTGCATAGAGAGAACAGAGACTGAAGAAACACAGCAGCAGTCAGAACCCAACCATCCTCCAGGCCCACACTTCAGCTGGAAAGCCCTGTTACAGCTGATGCTGGGAGTCTCAGGTTACTGGGAAAGTTCCTACAAGGTCCATCCACCCACAGGTGAGGCCTCAGATTTGGCTACAAGAGGCTCCTGCTTTTATGCCCTTAGAAACACAAGGGGCTTTATGCCAGCTGTCACTGTTTACTCGTGGGGCCGTGCAGTTTCTCATCATCTCAGTGTTGGCCACACCCAGAGCATTGGCCAGGCTCTTGGCCGGCCTGCCCAAGTGGGAAGCTCTTAAAACAGCTGCACCCTCATGGTTTCCTGCCTCTTTCTGACAAACAGTCACCATGAACATATACATATGCACTCTGCGAAACACACTGTGACAAAATCACACTGTGTTATGTCTCTCAGTCATGAGAGGGAATCAATTCTCAGCGAGCTTCCCATCCATTACACGCTCACAGCCAAATCCAAGTAGAGGAGCTGTATGCACGTAGAGATGGAGATGCAAATGGAGATTAAAAGAATAGTATGAAAAAATATTTTCACAAAATAATTGAAAACCACAAAAATTGCCTTCTTGATGTAGACACTCAAGTTTTCTACTGCAATAGAAAATAATCTGAACACAAAAAAACTCCCTTGGAGCCAAGACTACCCAATTTCTAAGAGCCTTCTGAGCTTTCATAATGGCACAAACAATCCTGAATTCCACAGGAGAAACTCAAACGTAAGCTTCTGTTTAGCTGGACGTTTGTGATGGATGATCTGTGGGAGTACGGGCCTTGAATAGCCCATGAGGGAGGGCATCTCTGCTTTTATAACAGGGACACAGGGCTATGACTTCAGTTTTCCAGAGAAAAAGAATGTTGTGCTTTGATTTGATTAACCCTACTGTGACTGATGGAAGAAGCCTCAGCATCTGTGTTTCAAGCAGCTTGCTTGCACAAGTCACACAGTGTTTATGGTGAAGACTTCCTGTGCCACAGGCCTGACAAATTACTTTGCCCTTTTAAGTAGAGAAAGAATGCATTTCACATGGTATCTGCAAACTGTCAACAACACTAATAAGAAGAGGACTTGATCTTACAAAGTGCTGTGCTTATTCACCCCTGCAGATAGAAGAGATCCTTCAAGTCTGTGCCATGGGCTTCAGGTGTTCGTTAGGCCATAGTGCCTGCCCATCACAAATCCATGGATCCTGCTGACAATTCATTTTAAACTACGGTACAGTTCCCTCAGTAGGTGCAGCATCAATACCTCCAGATGTTTCTACAGACTAGTGCCAGTTTGCTTAGCCACTGCACTCACACAAAGCAGCAAGTCCACTGTCTGCAAGGAAAATGATTCTTATCCCCATGAGGGTGCCCATGCACAGTCACTGTATCTCACAAGCCAGATTCCACCAGAGCTGAGAATCATGAGTCTGCTGTTTTCATGGTTGCCACCAAATAGTTCAGGACTGCCTTTGCACCTGCATCAGGACTGCCAGAAAACACCAGTCTGCGGCAGTGCCTATAATCTACCAATGGTGGACATGCAGTATCAGTTCACTCCTTCTCACACCCTTTCCCTGACTGCAAGGGTGAAGGACAGCCTCTACCTGGGCCAATACCCTTGGGTAAGGAGCATTCTGAAGGGCAGATTTTGTCTAGTTAGGCCCACCAGCACTTTTGGATCACTACTGTGGCACTTGAGCCTTTTGGGCATCTCCCCACTGCCCCAGTCCTGCCAGCCCATCTGTGCCAAGCACTTACAATCAACTCAGGGAAGCAGAGTAATGAGGACGTATTTAAGAAACTTAAAATGATCAGTAATATTAAGGCTGTAAATGACAGAATCACAGAATACCTCCCTACTGAACACAAGTGCACGTGTCCTGTCTTTCACACAACTGACTCCATTGCTCTTCAAGATGCCTTCCTCAGCTTACATGATTTACCTTTAATGATTATTTCTAGTCAAGGTGGTTTGAATCCTACTAACCCTTAAAGCTCTCACAATGCAATTAGAGCAACCCAAGCTGGATCAAACTATTTTTACAGAAGTCACCTGTTAAAAACATGCATGCATGGAGGTAAAGTGCTCTTTTGTTAGATTTATTCTCAATTCCCTTTATGCAGATGTTGGTTTGGGGATGCATCTGTGGAGCTATTGGTGACTCCCATCCAATGCAAGTGGGTGTAGTCACTGGCAGCAGATGTCTGCATTCAAGACGTGGTGCCATCTGAGGAAAAAGCCACATCACATCATGTCATTAAGGCTCTCAAGAGGTTTTCAGTATTTTCCTGGTTAGAGTCTGAAGCAGCAAAGTCACTAGAAACATTGAAGCTGATAGCCACAGCTGCTGGTACCGATCCTTACAGCTCAAAGGCTATTGAGAAAACAGGAAGACAACTGAAAAGAGTGACGTTACTGACAACTAGAAGTAGGCCAGAAAGGTACTAAGTTAGTTTTCAGTAACATTAAAAAGCCAGAGAGAAGACAGTTACAGGCACCACTGTAAAAACGTGGTCCTCTTACACATATGCCCACACCTGCCACTGTTCAAAGTTTGAGGCATGATTCTATAGCTATGACTCAAGCAGTAGTTACAAACTAACCGCACTAGTTAGCACTGGAACAAGATGCATGCGCAGGTCCTGAAGATGCAGTGGTTGTTGTTGCAGCATGAAGAGGAACCTGAATTTGGTCAGGTTTCCTGACACTGCGAAGAAAACACAATTTACTTTTCCAGTCTTAGCCTTACTAACATATCTGGCACTTGAAGGGACCTATGGTTCATTTTGCTCATCATTTAAGAATTACATCCAGTGCTAAAGGTATTGAACAAAGTCACAGAATCCCAGACTGGTTTGTGTTGGAAAGGACCTTAAAGCTCATCCAGTTCCAACCCCTGCCATGGGCAGGGACACCATCCACTAGAGCAGCTTGCTCCAAGCCCCTGTGTCCAACCTGGCCTTGAACACTGCCAGGGATGGGGCAGCCACAGCTTCTCTGGGCACCCTGTGCCAGCGCCTCAGCACCCTCACAGGGAAGAACTGCTGCCTAAGAGCTCATCTCAGTCTCCCCTCTGGCAGGTTCAAGCCATTCCCCTTGTCCTGCCCCTACAGGCCCTTGTGCAAAGCCCTTCTCCAGGTTTCCTGCAGCCCCTTTAGGCTCTGGGAGCTGCTCTGAGGTCTCCCCTTAAGGAGCCTTTTCTTCTCCAGGCTGAGGAAGCCCAGCTCTCTGGGCTGTGGGTGAAGGCCAATGATGCACAAGGGGACGTGGATGAGAAATTAACCAAATATACTGTACTTTCATACACTGGTTTTTGCAGTCAAAGCAAAATGCAACGGCTTATGAACTTGATCTTGAAAACAATCGAGACTGCTGCCATGTATGAGACAGCTCATATGTCAGCAATACTGTTTGAATGCATAGAATTCAGTGCAAGTCGAGTTGGTGTATTTAAACATGGTGGTTAATTTTCTAAGTTCCTTAATGAAATGCACCCTCATAAAAATCATCATGAAATGCAAACAAAGTCTGGAGGCTCAATGTTCCACATGAACACAGAAGTTTTTACCTGGATTCAGAGCTCTTACTCAGACCTGATTTCATTTCTACAAGAGCATTTGTGTCTCCTTCATGGTTAGCCTTCCCTGGAAGAGGGATTCCAAATGGGACCACCTGAGGAACGGAGACAGAGCCAGCCACCACTTTCTCCACAGAGCTCTGGAAAGAAGAAAAACAAAAACGCAGACAATAATGTTTCTGAGCAGAACAATGCACTGAGAGATACGGTCTTTGAATGGGATTCCTGGATTCATTTGTTTCTCTTACAAGAGAGAACACCAGATTCTTTAAAGTGTTATTCCTCATTGCACAATTTTCACATCAGAAAGGAGCAAGGTCCTAACAACCATCCCAATTTCCACTTACGCTCCTGTTGCTGAACTGTGAACAAAGCTTGAGATGAGCTCTGCTGCTTTCACTTCACTTTGACCTTCCTTGCTCAGGTCTGGTTCCCATGTGCTCTATGCAAACAGCTTTAGCATCACACATCAATGATGCATGGCAGGAGGGAGTCCCAGGGAAGCCTCTGCACCCTGATGGCACATTGGAGCCAGCCTCGTTTCATTGCAGCCACCTGAATAGAAACAAGATGTCCTGCAAAGGACTAAAGCAAGACAGCCGTTGTTTGAGCTTATCTCAGCTTATGTATGCATTAAGAATATACCTATCAAACGGGTGCCAAACCTGACTTTTCATCATTTCCATAGTCATTACCATGTCACACAATTCAAGAATGACAAATTGCATTTAGATACAGTAACATTTTACAACACACAAAGATGTACTCCAGATCTTGGGAACTGATCCTCAGGGCCAGGAAACGTCTGCACTGCAGTGTTTCCTTCTGTGACCACCCCTTGAATCCCCCAGACACACCTTTTACCCTGGTCACCATCGCACACAGCGCTGATTCAGCGCGGCAGGGGTTCCGCAGTCCCTGCTCTGTCTGGGGCTGTGCCCATCTCCTTGCCTGGGTTGCCCACAGCAGTGGTTCAGGACTGGGGCAGTTCTCAGGCAAACTCTCTTGGGCTGCACACACACGGTGTGCACAGGATACACAAGGTGGGGGGATCAGATCTTTACCTGATGCGGGTAACTGGGGACCTATGGGGCTGAAGGGGGAAGCTGTGGGGCTAAAAGGGGGATCTGTGGGACTGAGATCTATGGGGCTCAATGGGGCATCTATGAGGCTGAAAGGAGAGAGATCTAGGGCTGAAGGGGACAATCTGTGGGGCTGGGGTGGGCATTAAAGCAGGCACTATGGGGTGGGATCTACATGGCAGGGATTGATGGGGCAGGATCTATACAGTGGGATCTATGGGGCAGTACCTGTGGCAGTGCTATGCGGCAGGCTTTATGGGGCAGGATCTACGGAACAGTACCTGTGGCAGCACTATGGGGCAGGCTCTATGTGGCAGTACCTGGAGCAGGATCTATGGGTCAGACTCTATGGGGCAGTACTTAGGGCAGTGCTAAGCGGCAGGATCTATGGGGTAGTACCTGGGCAGCGCTATGGTGCAGGCTCTATGGGGCAGTACCTGGGGCAGCGCTATGGGGCTCGGCAGCTCCATCCCCATAACCCCAAAGAAGGGGTCCGGGGCCAGTTGCAGCTCCAGCATCTGGGCCTAGGCATCCACCAGCACCTGCAGGCTGAACACAGGGGGCTATGGGGTGGCTATTAGGCACTCTGTGGGGCTCTATGGGGTCTCTATAGGGGTCCATGGGTTGCTACAGATATCGACGGGGTCCCTATGGGGCAGCCTTTTATGTTCTCTATGGGGTACCTATGGGGGCCCTATGGGGTCTCTATACAGCCTCTAAGGGTCTCTGTGGGGTCTCTAAGGGTCTATGGGGCACTATGGAGTCTCTCGGGGGGCTCTATGGGGTCTCTATAGGGGCCCTAAGGGTCTCCATGGAGTCTCTATGGGGGCTCTAAGGATCTCTATGGGGCTCTACGAGTCTCTACGGGGCTCTATAGGTCTCCAGGGAGCTCTATAGGGCTCTATGGGGCTCTGTAAGGTCTCTACGGGGGCTCTATAGGGCTCTATGGGGGGGGTGAGAGGGGGCCGGACCCAGTGCAGCCATTCCAGAACCAGTGCGGCCTCTTCTGAGGGGTGACCCACAGCAGCCTCAGCCCCACAGAGCCCCACAGCCACCCTATAGAGCCCCATAATCCCAACAGCCAACCGACAGAGCCCCAAAAACCCCCACAGCCACCCTATGAAGCCCCATAACCCCCATAGCCACCCTATGGAGCCCCGTAACCCCCGACAACCACCCTAGAGAGCCCCATAACCCCCATAGCCACCCTATAGAAACCCGTAACGTCCATGGCCACCCTATAGAGGTCCATAACCCTCCATAGCCACCCTATAGAGCACCATAACCCCCACAGCCAACCTATAGAGCCCAATAAACCCCCACAGCCACCCTATGAAGCCCCATAACCCCCATAGCCACCCTATGGAACCCCATAACCCCCGACAATCACCCTAGAGTGCCCCATAACCCTCCATAGCTACCCTACAGAGCCCCATAACCTCCACAGCCACCCTACAGAGCCCAATAAGCCCCCACAGCCACCCTATGAAGCCAGATAACCCCTGACAGACACACTAGAGAGCCCCATAACCACCCACAGCCACCCTACAGAACCCCATAATGCCCATGGACACCCTACAGAGCCCCATAACTAACCAATAGAGCCCCATAACCCCCATAGCCTACCTATAGAGCACCATAACCCCCATAGCCACCCTACAGAGCCCCATAATCCCCACTGCCAACCTATAAAGCCCCATAACCCCCATAGCCACCCTATAGAGCCCCATAACCCTCCATAGCCACTCTATAGAGCCCCATAGCCACCCTACAGAGCCCCATAACCCCCACAGCCACCCTATAGAGCCCAATAACCCCCCACAGCCACCCTATAAAACCCCATAACCCCCCACAGCCACCCTATAGAGGCCCATAACCCCCCAGAGCCACTAAATGGAGCCCCATAACCCCCTACAGCCACCCTATGGAGCCCCATAACCCCCAGAGCCAACCTATAGAGCCCCATAACCCTCCATAGTCAACCTACACAGCCCCATAATCCCCATAGCCACCCTATAGAGCCCAATAAACCCCCACATCCACCCTATGAAGCCCCATAACCCCCACAGCCACCCTATAGAGCCCCATAACCAACCTATAAAGCCCCATAACCCTCCATAGCCAACCTACAGAGCCCCAGGTGAGGCGAGTAGCTCGAGAGAGGATGCCTTCAACACTGGAGCAGGGGGAGATCAGCGTCCAGGAGCCTCAACTCAGAGCGGCGAGAGCCACCGAGGGAGCCTTGAGTCCTCAACAGGACCTGCCCGGGAGCCGGCAGCTCAGCTGACGCCAGCAGGGCCTCACAGGGGACAGAGCCTGAAGCAGTGGCACCAGCCCTCAGTGGGTAAAAACCTGCCCCAGGGAGCGCGAGCGACCAGGAGCGGGTCGAGGCAGTTTGCGTGGGCAGGCGAGCGGGATGGTGAGCACTCGTCGTATGACCAGGGCCCCGTCTGGGGGCTCTGCTCTGCCTGCCCCGGCGCTGGCAGCGTAGGCACCCAGAAGAGACGATGAGAGGGGAGGCTGCAGTGCAGAGCTCGGAGTGTAGAGAGTGCCTGCGCTGGTCTCCTGAGGGGAGGGTGCACAATGGGGAAGGCTGCACTCGGTGCTCCCTGGTGGACGTCCTCCTGCAGCAGGGGTTGAGCTGCGGGATGCTGTTAATAGACTGCGAGATGTCAGGGAAGCTGAGAGGAAGCAGGAATGTTTTCTCCTGGCCCAAACTGTGCAGGGGCCTTGAGCTTCACCTCTAGCTCATGAAGAAGGAGGCCATTAATCCAGGAAGCTGGGAATTAGTGACAAAAAAAAAAACAACAAAAAAAGAAGGAAAAAGACAATCAAAAGCAAGGGGCTTCCCCCTAAATCCCCTGTCCCCATGCAGAACCGCTCTGCTGTCCTGCAGGGGGCTAATGAGGAAACGCACTTGGGCCAGAAACAGCCAGCTGATGCACTGGTAAAGAAGATCTCTACTGGTGCTGCCAGGAAAAAGCAGCGGGTCGTAGTAGTAGGGGACTCTACACTGAAAGGGACAGAAGCACTCGTCTGTTGGCCTGACCCCATCTCAAGGCAGGTGTGTTGCCTACCGGGGGCACAGATCAGGGATGTGGCAGAGAGGCTGCCTGCTCTAGTAAGTCCCACGGACTACTACCCACTCCTGGTGATACATGTGGGTGCTAGGGATATAGACAGTAGTAGCCTGAGGAACATAAAGAAGGACTACAGAGCCCTGGGGGAGGTGTTTAGGGGCTCTGGAGCCCAGGCAGTCTTTTTGTCAATTCTCCAGGATACAGGGGAGGACCTAAAAAAAGCCAGGAGGATTAGCCAGGTTAATAACTGCTTAAAAGGGTGGTGTCATAGTCAGGGGTTTGGGTGTCTTGAACACGGGACCCAAGTTTGTAGGCCAGGTCTAGCGGGGGCTGGTGGAGCTGGTCTGATGATAAAGAAGGGAAAGAGCAGTTTTGGTAGGAGGCTTGCCAGGCTGGTCAAGGAGGCTTTAAACTAGATGTGTTGAGGGAGGGGGGCATCATTCCATCCCAACACTCCCAGTCAGTTGCCAGAATCTATAATAAATGCCTGGAGCAATGTAGAGATATCCCAGCCACTCCAGCCAATGAGCCGGCTTCATGTGGAGCTCGGCTCAAATGCCTCTATACAAATGCCGGGAGCATGGGGAACAAACAAGAGGAATTAGAGATGCGTGCACATCTATGGGGTATGATATAATGGGAATCACAGAAACATGGTGGGATGGCTCCTATGACTGGAATGTTGGAATGGAAGGTTACAGGCTCTTTAGAAAAGACAGGCCTGGCAGGCGGGGAGGTGCAGTTGCCCTTTATCTTAGGGATAGGCTGGAGAGTATGGAACTCTGTCTGGGGACAGGTGAGCAGTTAACAGAGAGTTTGGGGGTCAGGGTTAAAGGGAATATAGCTATGGGAGACATTACTGTGGAGATCTGTTACAGACCGCCTGATCAAGGAGAACCTGTGGATGAAGCACTCTATAGGCAGATAAGAAAAGCCTCACGCTCACAGGCCCTTGTTCTCATGGGTGATTTCAACCACCCTGACATCTGTTGGAAGGACGGTACGGCCCAGCACAAGCAATCCAGCAGGTTCCTCGATTGTGTGGAAGAAAACTTCCTTCTGCAAGTCATAGAGGAGCCGACAAGGAGAGGTGCCATGCTTGACCTCGTACTCACCAACAGGGAAGGGCTCATTGGAAATGTGATGCTCCAGGCAAGCCTTGGATGCAGCGATCATGAGATGGTCAAATTTGAGATCCTCAGGACAGTGAGGAGAGCATGCAGCAAGCTCACTGCCCTGGACTTCAAAAGAGCAGACTTTAGCCTCTTCAGGAACCTGCTTAGTAAGGTTCCATGGGATACAGCCCTAGAGGGCAGAGGGGCCCAAGACCGTTGGTTGATATTCAAGGATCACCTGCTACAAGCTCAGGAGAGTTCCATCCCAACTAGAAGGAAGTGCAGCAGGAGGGCCAGGAGACCTCCTTGGATGGATAAGGAGCTGCTGAGGAAAATTCAATTGAAAAAAGAGGCTTATAATAAGTGGAAGCAAGGACAGGTGGCATGGGAAGAGTACAGGGATGTTGTCTGGGAAGCTAGGGACCAGGTTACGAAAGCTAAGGCTCAGTTAGAATTAAACTCGGCTAGGGATATTAAGGATAACAGGAAAGGATTCTACAGGTACATAGCAAATAAAAAACAGACAAGGGAGAATGTAGGCCCCCTCAGGAAGCTATAAAGAGAAGTGGCTACACAGGATTTGGAGAAGGCTGAGGCTCTGAACGACTTCTTTGCCCCTGTCTTCACTGGCAAAGGCTCTGACCACACCACCCAAGTCTTGAAAGGCAGATGCAGGGACTGTGAGAATGAAGACCTAGGGGCCACTGTAGGAGAGGATCTGGTTCGAGACCATCTTAAAAATCTGAATGGGCACAAGTCCATGGGTCCTGATGAGATCCATCTGAGGGTCCTGAAGGAGCTGGCAAATGAAGTTGCTAAGCCACTGGCCACCATATTTGAGAAATCATGGCACTCAGGTGAAGTTCCCGACAACTGGAAAAAGGGAAATATAACCCCCATTTTTGAGAAGGGGAAAATGGATCACCCAGGGAATTACAGAGCAGTCAGTCTCACCTCTGTGCCTGGCAAAATCTTGGAGCAGATTCTCCTGGAAGGCATGCTAAGGCACATGAAAATCAACAAGGTGCTTGGTGACAGCCAGCATGGCTTCACTAGGGGGAAATCCTGCCTGACCAATTTGGTGGCCTTCTATGATGGGGCTACAGAACTGATGGACAGGGGTAGAGCAGCTGATGTCAGCTACCTGGACTTGTGCAAAGCGTTCAACACTGTCCCACACGACATCCTTGTCTCTAAATAGGAGAGACATCAATTTGATGGATGGGCCACTCAGTGGATAAAGAACTGGCTGGATGGCCGCACACAAAGAGTTGTGGTCAATGGCTCAATGTCCGGCTGGAGACCAGTAATAAGTTGCATCCCAGGGTGTTGGCTGATGAGAAAATGAACATGAGCCGGCTTCAGTGTGCACTTGCAGCCCAGAAAGCCAATCGTATCCTGGACTGCACCAAAAGGAGCGTGACCACCAGGTCGAAGGAAGTGACCCTGCCCCTGTACTCTGCTCTTGTGAGACCTCAGCTGGAGTATTGTGTGCAGTTCTGGTGTCCTCAACATAAAAAGGACATGGAACTGTTGGAACAAGTCCAGAGGAGGCCTCGAGGATGATCAGGGGCTGGAGCACCTCCTGTATGAAGACAGGCTGGGCAAGTTGGGGCTGTTCAGCCTGGAGAAGAGAAGGCTGCGTGGAGACCTCAGAGCAGCTTCCAGTATCTGAAGGGGGGCTACAGGGATGCTGGGGAGGGACTCTTCATTAGGGACTGTAGTGACAGGACAAGGGGTAATGGGTTAAAACTTAAACAGGGGAAGTTTAGATTGGATATAAGGAGGAAATTCTTTCCTGTTAGGGTGGTGAAGCACTGGAATGGGTTGCCCAGGGAAGCTGTGAATGCTCCATCCCTGGCAGTGTTCAAGACCAGGTTGGAAGAGGCCGTGGGTGCCATGGTTTAGTGTGAGGTGTCCCTGCCCATGGCAGGGAGGTTGGAACTGGATGATCTTAAGGTCCTTTCCAACCCGAACTATTCTATGATTCTATAATCCCCACAGCCACCCTATAGAGCCCAATAAAACCCCCAGACACCCAATGAAGCCCCATAACCCACATAGCCACCCTACAGAACCCCATAACCAACCATAGCCACCCTATAAAGCCCCATAACCCCCCACAGCCACCCTATAGAGCCCAATAACCTACCACAGCCACCATATAAAACCCCATAACACCCCCCCAGCCACACTATAGAGGCCCATAACACCCCATAGCCACCATAGGGAGCCCCATAACCCTCCACAGCAACCCTCTAGAGCCCTAAAAGCCCCCATAGCCATCATAGGGAGCCCCATAACCCTCCACAGCAACCCTCTAGAGCCCTAAAAGCCCCCACAGCCACATTACAGAGACCCATAACCCTCGATAGCCACCATATAGAGGCCCATAATGCACATGGCCACCCGACAGAGCCCCATAACCCCCCACAGCCACACTATAGAGCTCCCTAACCCCCCATAGCCAACCTATAGAGCCCCACAACCCTCCATAGCCACCCTATAGTGCTCCATAGCCAACCTACAGAGCCCCATAATCCCCATAGCCACCCTACAGAGCCCAATAAACCCCCACAGCCAAGCTATGAAACCACATAACCCCCATAGCCAACCTATGGAGCCCCATAATCCCCGATAGCCACCCTACAGAGCCCTGCAACCCCCCATAGCCACCCTATAGAACCCCATAATGCCCATGGCCACCCTACAGACCCCGTACCTAACTTAGAGAGCCCCATAACCCCCACAGCCACCCTATAGAAACCCGTAACACCACAGCCAACCTATAAAGCCCCATAACCCTCCACAGCCACCCTACAGAGTCCCATTAACCCTCCATAGACACCCTATAGAGCCCCACAACCCCCCATAGCCACCCTATAGAGCCCAATAATCCCCATAGCCACACTAGAGAGCCCCATAACCCTCCACAGCCACGCTATAGAGGCCCATAACCCCAACAGCCACCCTATAGAAACCCATAACACCACAGCCAACCTATAAAGCCCCATAACCCTCCATAGCCACCCCACAGAGTCACACTAACCCTCCATAGCCACCCTATAGAGCCCCATAACCCGCACAGCCAACCTATGGAGCCCCATAACCCCCGACAGCTACACCAGAGAGCCCCATAACCCTCCACAGCCACCCTACAGAGGCCCATAACCCCAACAGCCACCCCATAGAGCCCCATAATCCCCACAGCCTCCCTAGAGAGCCCAATAAACATCAACAGGCAACCTAGAGAGCCCCATAACCCCCACAGCTACCCTAGAGAGCCCCATAACCCCCAAAGGCACCCTACAGAACCCCATAATGCCCATGGCTACCCCACAGAGCCCCATAACTAACCTATAGAGCCCCATAACCCCCATAGCCTACTTATAAAGCCCCATAAACCTCCACAGCCACCCTAGAGAACCCCATAACCCCCCACAGCCACCCTATACACCACCATAACCCCCCATAGCCACTCTACAGAGCCCCATAACCACCCTATAGAGCCCCATAACCACCACAGCCACCCTACAGACGCCCATACCCCCCCCCCCAGCCACGATATGGAGCCCCATAGCCCTCCACAGCTACCCTATAGAGCCCTGTAAGCCCCCACAGCCACAATATAGAGCCGCATAACCCTCCATAGCCGCCCCATAGAGCCCCATAACGCACATGGCCACACAAGAGAGCCCCATAACCCCCCACAGCCACCCGATAGAGCCCCACAACCCTACACAGCCACCCTATAGAGCCCAACAAACGCCCACAGCCACCCTATGAAGCCCCATGACCCCCAGAGCAACCCTAAGGAGCCCCATAATCCTCGACAGCCACCCTATAGAGCCCCATAACCCCCCACACCTACCCCACAGAAGCCCATAATGCCCATGGCCACCCTACGGAGGCCCATAACTAACCTACAGAACCCCATAATACCCACAGCCACCCTACAGAGCCCCATAACCCTCCATAGCCACACTATAGAGCCCCATAACCGCCACAGCCACCCTATAGAGCCCAATAAACCCCAACAGCCATGCTATGAAGCCCCATAACCCCCATAGCCACCCCATAGAACCCCATAACCCCCGACAGCCACCCTATAGAGCGCCATAATCCCCATAGCCACCCTATAGAGCCGAGTAAACCCCCATAGCCACCCTAATGAACCCCTTAATGCCCATGGCCACCCTACAGACCCCGTACCTAACTTACAGAGCCCCCTAACGCCCCATAGCCTACCCACAGATCACCATAACCCCCCACAGCCACCCTATAGAGCCCCATAACCCCCCACAGCAACCCTATAGAGCCCAATAACCCCCCACAGCAACCCTATAGAGCCCAAAAAACCCCCACAGACACCCAATGAAGCCCCATAACCCACATAGCCACCCTACAGAACCCCATAACCAACCATAGCCACCCTATAAAGCCCCATAACCCTCCATAGCCACTCTACAGAGCCCCATAGCCACCCACAGCCACCCTATGGAGCCCCGTAACACCCCATAGCCACCCTATAGAGCCCCATAACCCTCCATAGCCACCGTATACAGGCCCATAAACCCCCACAGCCACCCTATACAGGCCCATAACACCCCATAGCCACCATAGGGAGCCCATAACCCCCCACAGCTACCCTATAGAGCACCAAAACCCCCACAGCCACCCCACAGAGCCCCATAACCCCCCACAGCGACATTATAGAATCCCATAACCCTCCATAGCCACTCTATAGAGCCCCACAGCCACCCTATAAAGCCCAATTAACCCCCCACAGCCACTATATAGAACCACATAACCCCCTACAGACACCCTATGGAGGCCCATAACCCTCCACAGCCTCCCTATAGAGCCCTAAAATGCACATGGCCACCCTAGAGAGCCCCATAACGCCCCACAACCACCCTATAGAGCCCCATAACCCTCCACAGCCACCCTATAGAGCCCCACAACCCTCCATAGCCACACTACAGAGGCCCAAAACCCTTCATAGCCACCCTAAAGAGACCTATAACCCCCCATAGCCACCATAGGGAGCCCCATAACCCCCCACAGCCACCCTATAGAGCACCATAACCCTCCATAGCATCCCTATAGAGCCCCACAGCCCTCCAAAGCCACCCTACAGAGCCCCGCAACCCTCCATAGCCACCCTGTAGAGCCCCATAACCCCCCACAGACACCCTATAAAGGCCCATAACCCCACACAGCCACCCCATAGAGCCCCATAACCCCCCATAGCCACCATATGGAGCCCCAAAACCCTCCACAGCTACCCTACAGAACCCCATAACCCGCCATAACCACCCAATAAAGCCCCATAACGCTCATAGCCACCCTACAGAGCCCCATAACCCCCCACAGCCACCCTACAGAGCCCCATAAACCCCATAGCCTACCTACAGAGCCCCATAATCCCCCACCGCCACCCTACAGAGCCCCATAACCACCCATAGCCACCCTACAGAGTCTCATAACCTCTCACAGCCACCCTATACAGCCCCATAACCCTCCATAGCCACTCTATAGAGCCCCACAACCCTCCATAGCCACTCTACAGAGCCCCACAACCCTTCATAGCCGCTCTACAGAGTCCTACAGCCAACCTATAGAGTCCCATAACCCCCACAGCCACACTACAGAGCCCCATAACCCCCCACAGCCAACCTATAGAGCCCCATAACCCTCCATAGCCACCCTACAGAGTCCCATAACCCCCCATAGCCACCCTATAGAACCCCATAACCCCCATAGCCACCCTACAGAGCCCCATAACTAACCTACAGAGACCCATAACCCCCACAGCTACCCTATAAAGCCCCATAACCCTCCACAGCCATCCTAAAGAGCACCCTAACCCTCCCTAGCCACCCTATAGAACCCCATAACCCACTACAGCCACCCTATAGAGCCCCATAACCCTCCATAGCCACCCTATAGAGCCCCATAACCCCCCACAGCCACCCTATAGAGCCCCATAACCCCCCACAGCCACCCTATAGAGGCTCATAACTCTACACAGCCACCCTACAGACCCCCATAACCACCACAGGGAGCCCCATAACCCCCCACAGCTACCCTACAGAGCCCTATAACTAACCTTTAGAGCCCCATAACCCCCATAGCCAACCTATGAAGGCCAATAACCCTCCATAGCGACCCTATAGAGCCCCATAACCCCCCATAGCCATCCTATAGAGCCCCATAACCCCCCACAGCCACCCTATAGAGGCCCATAACCCTCCATAGCCACCCTATATAGGCGCATAACCCCCCCCAGCAACCCTATAGAGCCCTATAAGCTCCCCCCAGCCACACTATAGATCCCCATAACCCTCCATAGCCTCCCTTTAGAACCCCATAACACACATGGCCACCCTATAGAGCCCAATAACCCCCCACAGCCACCCTATAGAGCCCCATAACCCTCCATAGCCACCCTATAGAGCCCCATAACCCCCATAGCCAACCTACAGAGCCCCATAACCCCCCATAGCCACCCTAGAGAGGCCCATAACCCCCACAGCCACCCTATCGAGCCCCATAACCCCCACAGCCACCCTACAGAGCCCCATCAGCCCCCAGCACCTAATTACCCTATATTAAACCCTAATTAACTTTTATTAGCTCCTAATTGCTCCACATTAGCCCCGCATCGCCGCGCTGCAACGACGGCAGCCAATGGCGGAGCGCGGTCGCACACCTTAGCCACGCCCCCCCCCCCCCCCCCCCAAGTTACCAAAGCCGCAGCACGTCCACACTGAGATACTCCCGCCGCAGCACGCGGCCGCCAGCCTATCAGAGGGCAAGAGGCGCGATCTGATTGGTCCGCGGGTGAAGCCACGCTCCCCCTCACCCCGTTGCCGTGGTTACCAGATGGTGCCGAAGCAGCCCGTGTGGCGCTGGAGCACAGCCGGGCAGTAAAACATGGCGGCGGTGGGCGGGGCCAAGGAGCGCGGGAAAAGCTGGCAGGAAAGGGGGGGCGCTGGTTTGGGGTTAAAACGCGATCGAACGGGTTAACAGGAGATTAAAACGGGTGGAAACGGATTAAAAGGGGATTCAAACTGTTTAAAATTAATTAAAACTGGATTAAAACGAACTGAAAGTGGATTAAAACCGATTAAAATGAATTAGAACGAATTAAAAGTGGATTAAAGACGATTAAAATGAATAAAACCTGGATTAAAACGAATTAAAAGTGGATTAAAACCGATTAGAATTACGTGAATTAAAACGAATTAAAAGCTGTTTAAAACCAATTAGAAGTAAAAATAAAATGAAAAGTAAATTAAAATGAACTAAAAACGCTAAAAGCGATTTAAAAGCCTTAAAATGAATAAAAAATAATTCAAATTAAAACGTATAAAAGGGAATTAAAAGCGAGTTACAGTTGATAAAATTACTAAAAATCTGATAAATATAAATAAATACGAATAAACCGGAATAAAACTCGAATGAAAGTGAGTACGAATAAAAAGGGACAAAGTCCGACTTGAAGAAAAATGAATTAAAAGCGGACTGGAATGGATTAAAATTCAATGTGAACGGCTTAGGGGTGGATTAAAATCGAATTTCCGTTAATAAATATGAATAAATAACGACTTAAAGCAAATAAAATGGAATTAAACTGAAAAGTGAATAGAAATGAATAAAAGCTAATAAATTTTAATAAATACACATAAAAGGGACTAAAACGCCACTAAAACGAATGTGATTAAAAACTGAATTAAAACCCGGTTAGAAGTGTGTTAAAAACTATTTAAGTGAATAAATAGCGGATAAAAGGGGTTAAAAAGAGATTACAAGCGACTAAATCCGAATCGAAGCCATTAAATCCGGCATAAACTGAATTAAAAGCGAATCAAAAGCGATCCAAAGTTAGTGAAAAAGTGAAGAAAGCCGAATAAACGGGACAAAAGGGGATTAAATGAGGGGGAGTGTAAAATGAGGAAAAGTCGATATAAAAGAAATTAAACTCGATATAGAATGAATACAACCCGATATAAAGTGACTTAGAATTGATATAAAGTGACTTAAACTCGATATAAAGCCGGTAAAAGCCGACAGAAAGCAACTTAAACCCGATATAACGTGAATTCAACTCTCCATAACGCGAATTAAGCCCCATCCAACATGAATTAAACCCCACAGATCATCAATTCAACGCAATATAACGAGACTTAAACGCATTTAAACGGGGACAAAACGCCCCAAACCCTTCAAAACCCTTCAGAGAGGTTAAAAGAAGTCAGAATTGGGTTTAAAAGGGTGAATTTAGGGTTAAAAAAGGGGCTGAAGAGCTCGGTCCTCCCCTTACCGCCTCAGGCACCCCGACGCTGCCCTCGTTGCACTGCGCAGGGCCGCGCCGCGCCGCCCCCTTTTATCAACTCGGCAGCACCGCCCCGCCGTCATTCAGACCGCGGCGAGGGTGGGCCTTAGGGAGGGGCAGCCAATGGGAGCTGGAGTAGCGGCAGCTGGCAGCCAATGGGGTGTGCTCCCGCTTGAAAGGCGGGGAAGGAGCGAAGATGGCGGCGTGAGGAGGGAGAAGGGGAAGGAGACAAGATGGCGGCGTGACGGAGCTGAGAGGGAGCTCGTTAGGATTAAAGCCTGAAATCCTGGGAGTGAAAGTTTTTGTGGAGGTTTCCTTCTGTTCCCGCTAGCATGAAAACCTCCGTCATCTCTGAAGCCACATTTCAAGTGGTTGCAGGCAGCTGGCACAGTGTCAGTTCAGCAGTGAATATCCCTCAGCAAGGTCCTCTAAGGGAGGGCTCCAGAGGAATGGGAGGTCTCAAGTCCACCTGTCAGGAACAGGATCAGAGCTCGTGGTTCAAGGCTTGGTCCAGGCCGAGTTGGCAATCCCCAAGGCCAGAGACTGCACAGCCTCTCTGGGGGACCTGATGCAGCGCTTGCCTGAGCACACGGGAACAAGGTTTCCTTAAGTCCTGAACCTCTCCTCTGTCACTATCCCCCATTGCCTTTTGTCCTCCCACCAGGCACCATGGTGAGGAGCCTGGCTCTGTATTCTCCATGTCCTCCTTGCCGGTACAGGCAGCCAGTCCCCAACAGCCTTTCCTTCCCAAGATCTCAGGTGCCCATCAGCCTTCCCTTCACCGGAGTGGACAAGCCCAGCTCCCCCAGCCTCTCCCCACAGGCAATGGTAGTTTGGTTTTGGTTGTCTGGACTTCAGTATTTGGTGGAGGTCAGGGTCATGGGTACCACTGCCTCCAAGGGGGGAGATCCTGGAAAGGTCCCCACTGGGTTGCATTTTGCAGCAATCTGGGTGGAGGTCAGGACCACTGCCTCCACAGGGGGGTTGAAGAAATCCCCACTGGGCTGCATTTCACAACACTGGAAACAAATCGGTGAAGCCCCGGGGGATTCGGTCACTCGGGAGGCCTTGGAACAAAGCGGTGGACCCCTGAGGGGTTCGGTTACTCAGGAGACTCTGCTAAAATACTGCCATCACTGCTGGATGTTATTCTTGAGACAAGAAGGAAGGTGGGATGAAATAGCTTATGCAGAAATGGTTTTCATTTTGAGATATCATCTGGAACGGCAAAAGGATTGCAGTTTTCATTTTGCACTCCAGGACCTGTCAGTGTTGTCCTTGGAGAAAGACAGTGAAATCTGCTTAAACGCTGTTGCCCTTCTTGCACCATAGGGCACTAAACATCTGAGGAATGTGGAGGAGGATATGGATTTGAGGGCAGCCCCCTGGAGAAGAGGTATTGTGGATAATGGGGCTGAAGGTGCTGAAAATGAGAATCAAGCACAAGCACCAGCACAGGCACCAGAGATACAGGGTTGCGTAATGATGGTCTGCTCATGGTGAAGGTCCCCTTTACCACTATAGATTTGAATAGCTGGCAATAAGTGGCTGGTAATTACACATCCTGCTTTCAAGAGTGTTGACAGAAATACGATTATTCGTACGGCTCGGACCGCAGTACAGCAACAAATAACAGCAGGCACAGCGATAGGTACAGTGAATCTTCACATTCCTACCCCCAATCCTAACTGGGACAGGCAAGCTTTGAAACAATATCGGAGGTAGATTTTAGTCAGTACTAGGAATGCGGTCCCCAAGGCAGTGAGCTGGTCTAAGCTATATGAAATAAAGCAAGATGTAAATGAATCACCTGCTGGATTCACGGGAAGATTAAAAGACGTGATGCATAAATATACTAATATAGATCCTGAATCGGAGGAAGGAAGGAAAGAGTTAGGCCAGTTAACAAAAAGTCAATCCGTAGAAGACATAAGGAAAAAGGTACAAAAGCTTAAGGGGGAGGACCAACGTGAGTTGGTAAAAATAATGGACGTGGCTTTGGAGACTTACCACAATCGGACCAATATTGCTCTGGTGCAAGTCCTCTGCAATGGTTCAAATGGTTCAGTGGTACTGGGGAGGGCTTTCAGTCCCTGATTATTAATATATATGTTATTGATAGAATTAATACAATTATTAATATAATACAATATTGTGTTTTGTGGGTTATAGTGTGTCAGGTTTCAACTAGGAATTTGTTAATATATATGCGGGAGCATAAGATAAGCTCCAGAGTTAAACTGGAATCTTTAGGGGAAAGAAAAGAGAGAAAAATTGCTGCCTGTAGCTATCCCCCAAGAAAGGGAGGAGAGGAAACAAGGATTACATGGAAAGGTTTGTGAACAGACTCCACAGGTTGCACTCAAAGGGAAAATGCCCTCAGAATCAAAATAAACACCAGAGATGTTTTTGGGGTGAAGCTGCAGGGTTCCCCATAAATCTTACCTATAAGAATGCTGGTGATGAGCTCATCCCTTTGCCCGGGGCAGGGAATGCAACTAAGCGGGTGTTTCTGGGAGCTGGGGTGACCCTTGTGCTTCTCCAGGCTCTGACAGGGAGATGGAAGTTCTCCTGCCCTGACACCTTCTCAGCACCTCTGACACCAGCAGCTCCTCCACGCAGAAGGCTCCTGCTTTTCCCCCAGCACCTCTGCAGGCAAAGCTGAACTCCAAGCACATGAACAAGGCCAGTGCCTCCTCCTCACCCATCCCCTGCTCCTACAGCTGGGATGGCACCAGCTCATCTCCTGACAGCTTCTCCTCCCTTCACAGCACGCACCCACAATGTGTTTCAAGCCAACACTAAAACAGGATTGCAAAATCAAAGAACACGGACCTGGATGCGCAGGGCAGCCACGGGAGATGCAGCCTCCCGAAGGAGGGCTCTCCTCTGCACTGGTTACTGCAGGGCTCTCGCTACTTAAAGAGCCCACGCTCACCGTGGGGGCCCCACAGCGACTGCCACAGCTTAGTGATGGCGGCAGCATCGTGCCCATGGCCACTGGGCACCCAGGGGTGCTCCGGGAGTCGCTGTGGGGGGACCAGCTTCTGCCCAGCCGGGTCGGGGTGGTCCCTCACAAGCTGCTCTTCTTCAGTGCCTTTGGTCCTGAGGTGGAGCATGCGAAGGGTCACAGCTCAACCTGGCCCATGGAACAGGGCATCACAGCCACCTACAGCCAGTGGAGGGTGACCGACATTCGCAAAGTAGAGAATCATGGAATCCCAGACTGGGTTGGGCTGGAAGGGACCTTAAAGCTCATCTAGCTCCAACCCCTGCCACGAGCAAGGACACCTTCCACTAGAGCAGCTTACTCCAAGCCCCTGTGTCCAACCTCGGGTGGAGCACTGCCAGGGATGGAGCAGCCACAGCTTCTCCGGGCAAGAGTCTGCCACTGTCACACTACTCTCAACGTGAGGAATATATTCTTAAAATGAAATGAAATTAAATGAAATAAATGAAATTAAATCATGTTTCCACTTGGAACCATTGTGTGTCCTTAAAATTTATTCTGGAGCTGAAAAACCATCTGACATATCAGGCAAATAACACACTCATTTGCCTAATGGTCAGTGCAGGGATTAAAATGGAGTAGCATAGCACAGCACAGCACAGCGTAGCACAGCACAAAACAGCACAGCATAGGTATGGAGAACCTACTTCCCTGATAGCACAGTATAGGTATGGAGAACTTACTTCCCTGACAGCACAGGGTCTGCAGGTGAACTCACCCCCAGCCCGCAGTGCAGATCACTGGGGCACAGGTTCTGGGAAGACGCTGGCTCAGGCAGTCGGCTGTGTCCCATCTGCCTTGAAGAACTGCCACCACAATCCACAAGTGGCCCGTGCCCACTGCGCCCAGAGCCTGGGATGCAAAGCAGAGAATTACAAGGGTGTCCCAGTCACATGGGGAACCCCAAATGTGGTTTTACACAGGGTTCTCACACCCTTCAAACGGTCATGTACCACACACTTGGACCAAGCACTAGCACCCTCACTGCCAATTACTAGTCCTGGTCAAACTCTGCCAGGTGCTCATGCTACTCTTGTCTATTGATGCAGATGTCCCTGGAGCCTGTTCTGCAGGAGATACTGATGAATGGTGTGTGTGACAGTGGGAGGATTTCAAAGACATGCTGGAGAGGCTGGGATTCTGGATCATTTCTGCTGTGCTGCAATACCCTTTCTCCTTCACAGACAGCTCTAAGATACCCCAAAGAAAAGTCCTAGTTCCAGGCTGAAGCTTGCAGGAAAAATCCACTACCTCATCACATTACAGTGTACATATATGTACACACATATATAAATAAAAGACCTATTCATACTTGAAAGACTGGTTGATCTAGTAGCTAGGGGGGAAGAGAATTTTCATAACATGCCTTGGGGGTCCCACTGACCGGGGTCCCAAATGCCAGTGACAGGGTGACGAGAGGCAGCAAAGATGCCATCCCAGGGGGACCAGTCTCCTGAGACAGGGGAGGAAAAACCAACCAAAGTGAAACAGCCTGAAGCAAGCCCTGATGTTCCCTGCTTCAGCTGGCAGACACATTGCCTTCCTGCAGTGTCATTTCTCTGATGAGAGACAGAGTTAAGGCTAAAAATCAACTTTTCTTAGAATCACAGAATCATTTCATTTGAAAAGACCCTTGAGAACATCGAGTCCAACCATTTACCTGTGCCAAACAAGTCCACACGCTGACCATGACAACATCCTTGTGGGATACCCTGTCTGGAAGGTCACCAACAGCAACTGGAACCAAGCTGACTTTTACAATCTACCATAATTTCACTCATTTCTATTCTGTTCTGTTTCTTGTTAAATATTCTGCTCTACATTAGAGCATGGAAATCAGCTGGACAAGTTGCGTTATTGCAGAAACCTCCTTGCATAGATCATGGGACTTAAACACATTTAAGAAACTGTTTACAACTGAGTAAACCAACCATTTCCCTCAATTTATAACTGTGATTCAGCACTACTCTGTTTGGAAGCACAGAGACAAGAGATGACCACACCACTTTGTGGGAAGGATGGATTGAGGGAGACCCTTTTTGCTCTTTCTCCAAGAACACAGGGAGTAGAAAATGAAATATTATCTTTAATACCTAAAATACATTCCTATTGCCATTGAAGATATGGAACAAGATGCTAAAGCCCAACAGGTTTTAACAGGAAGAACAACAATTAACTAAGAATTCCCTCCTGTGCTGTTTCCTTTCCCAGCCCATAGATAGTTTCCTCAATAACTGACAAGTGCACGTGACACAGCAAGTGATCTGTGCGTCTACTGCACATGAAGGTGAACAATTCCTTTTGCTGTTAGAGCCCTAGAGTCAGATTTGCCTTCCAAGCAACTGAACCATGTACCAAGGAAACAGGCAGGCAATTTTCAGCTGTACCTGCAGTGCCCTGCTAGGAACTGCACAGCTGGGGACTCCAGAAATAGCTGGGACCTCTTCTCCCAACAAATCCACCCGTGACAGGAAGGAAACACAAGCTCTTCTCTGTGACACCAGGGGTCACTGCTTCAGCTGAGCTCTAATCCCTGTTCAGAATCACACCAACCCACTGTGCATTCAGCACACCAGTAGCTTTTATCAAAACCTGACCTCCCTAGAACACTTCAGTTGTAGAGGCACTAAGTATTTATGTACAGGGGTGGAAGGGACCTTAGAGCTCCTCCAGCTCCAACCCCTGCCACAAGCAGGGACACCTTTCACTAGAGCAGCTTGCTCTAAGCCCCTGTGTCCAACCCAGCCTTGAACACTGCCAGGGATGGGGCAGCCACAGCTTCTCTGGGCACCCTGTGCCAGCGCCTCAGCACCCTCACAGGAAAGAGCTTCTGCCTAAGAGCTCATCTCAGTCTCCCTTCTGTCAGGTTAAAGCCATTCCCCGTGTCCTGCCCCTACAGGCCCTTGTAGAAAGCCCCTCTCCAGGTTTCATGTAGGCCCTGTTTAGGTATGGGCTTAGTAAGGTCTCCCTGGAGCCTTCTCTTCTCCAGGCTGAACACCCCCAGCTCCAAAGACAATGACAGATACCCACTGACACAAAGTCTGTGGGTCAGACAAGGTGGGCAGATACTGAAGTAGCAGGGGATGAAAACTAACACGTCATTGAAGACAGCAACATCACAAGTGGAAAAAAAAACAGCTGTAAAGCAGCAAAGACAGACATGGTCTGTCATGATCTACACTAGGATCCCTTTGCAGAGGACAGCAGGCAGTGTATGGCTGCTGAAGCACATCCAGTCACCAGCTAACTCAGAGCATCCTTGGGCTCCCTGGGGCTCCAGGTGAACCCCATGGGAAACAGTCTGAAGCAAGCACTGATGTTCCCTCCCTCAGACGGCAAACACACTGCCTCCCTGCAGTG
The DNA here is from genome assembly GCF_033815535.1 of Pezoporus flaviventris. Lineage (NCBI taxonomy): Eukaryota > Metazoa > Chordata > Aves > Psittaciformes > Psittacidae > Pezoporus > Pezoporus flaviventris. The sequence goes on along the minus strand of NW_026892715.1, from coordinate 80,645 downwards.
TCATTTCTCTGATGAGACAGTTTGGTCTAAACAACAAGATTTTGTAGAATCATGGAATCGTTTAGGTTGGAAAAGACCCTTAAGAACATCGAGTTCACCATTAACCGAACACTGGCAAGTCAACACATTAACCATAACCATGTCCCTTGTTCAGAATGTGTTTTGAATACCTCCAGAGATGGTGACACAACCACTTTAGCAGGCAGCCTGTTTCTTGTCCCCTCATCAGACAGGACAGGCAGGCCAGGACAGGCTGGGATCTCCTTTACCCCTGCTGAAGGAAGGGATTCACCCTGGTCAGTTGAGGCATCTCATCCTGGGATTGTAGCCCTGGGGGTGGAAGGGGACTCAGCTCCCTCTCATGAACACCACAAACCCACACAAGGTCTCACTTCCTCAGAAGGTGAAAATGTACCATTATGTAGATGATGTCTTAATCAGAGGAGATTCCCCCACAGAGGCAGGGGAAGCAGCACCAGCAGTGTGGGAAGCACTACATGATGTCAAAGTTCCATCTGAGCACTGCCAGAAACCAAGTAGAAACCAGCAGATCAACACTCACACCCAACTTGGGGTTTTCCGCAAATTTACACATCCCAGTATGGAGCAGTACAGACCAGTTTGCACCAGTACAGACCAATATAGGCCACTATGGCCCCAGATACTGCTGGGGTTTCAATATCCCAGTGCTCCCAGTCCCTGCCACACATCTTCCCGCTTGAGGCTGTGCCCAACTCCCAATTCCTCCCAGTGCTCCCACTACCTGCTGCAGGTGCTCCCAGTCCCTCGCAGTCCTTCACAGTCCCTCACAGAGCTTCCAGTACCTGCTGCAGGTGCTCCTGCTCATCCCCCACGTGACCTACTTGGGGGTGGTCTTTTGGGGGGGACACCCCAAATTAGGCACCCTGCTACTCTGGGGCCACCCTCCCCCCCAGCTCCCTGATGCCAGAGGGGGAGGTGGCGTTGGGGTGCCCCATAAGGTGTGGTTTGGGGGCAACAAAGAACAATTTGGGGCTGGGTGGCTTGGGGGGGGGGGGGGAGCAGATTTTTGGGGCACTCACAGTTTGGGGCAGGGTTGTTTGGTGAGGGACTTCCAGAATTTTGGGTCCCTGGGTTCATTTGGGGGGGCCTCTGGTGATGGCAGAGTGCAGTTCACTTTGCGGGTGCTACAGGCCCCCCATTTGGGGGTCCTGCCTGCTAGTCTTTTGGGGTTACCCCAGGATTTTGGGGGCACCACGATTGCTTTGTGTTCAGTAGTGAATTCAGTGGGCCAGAGGGAGTGGACCCTCCAAAAGTGTCACCCCAATAAAGGGGCACCCCAAAACCACACTGCCCCTCACCAAAGGGCCCTGGAAACATCCAAAGCAATGTTGGGGTCCCCCCAGTGTATTTGAGGTCTCAGAGCATTTTGGGGAACCCCAGGGCAGGTGCTGGGGGGACCCCACTTTTCAGAGCACCCCTTTCTCAGGAGGCTTCTGGCCGCTGCACTGAGCCGGGGTGGATTTGGAGCTGCAGGGTTTGGGTTTGGGGGATTTGGGGCTCCCTGCTGGGATTTTGGGGTGCAGGGGGTGCCAGATTCGGGGGTGCCGGGTTCTGGGGTCCCACCTGGCTGCCAGGTGCTTGTGCAGAGCCAAGAGGCTCTGGAGGTGCTTCTTGTGCAGCTCCTTCAGGTCCCAGCGCTGCTGCTGCAGCAGCTTCACGTTGGCCTCGTGCTGCCGCAGCTCCTGCAGTGACTGCGGGGACACCTCTGCGGGGGGGTGCAGGGGCCAAAGCTCCCAGGGGGCAGGAATCTGGGGGACCCCCATGTCCTTCAGTAGAGGCACCTTTGTCCCTCAGTACCCTGAGTCTCGCCAGATGCCCTGTGCTTCCCCATGCCAGTAAGTGCAGGGAATTTGAGGGTTCAGAGGAAGATTTGGGGTTTCAGGGGAGTTTTGGGGTTCAGGGAGGTCCCCAAGACTGTCCCGGGGGTGCACAGATTTGGGGTACCCCCCATCTCCTGAAAATGGACAGTATATCTGTCCCAGGCTGCCTGGGGCATCACTGGATGCCCCATGTGGTCCCTTTGCATAAATGTGAGGAACCTGGGGCTTCAGAGGGATTTAGGGGTTCATGGGAGATTTCAGGGTTCATGGGGGGTCTCCAAAAATCCCCATAGCGAGCACAGTAATTTGGGAGACCCCCCATGTTCCACAACATGATCGTGTACACCCATCCCACGGCACCCCGAGTCTCTCCTTGGTGCCCCATGTTCCCCAATGGTGGAGATGTGTTGGAGGAAGAGAGCCTGGGTGTTCAGAAGGGATTTGGAGGCTCAGGGGGGATTCTGGGCTTCTCCCCAAAATTCCCCAGGGGGGTGAAGGGATTTGGGGGACCCCTCCATGTCCCAAAATAAGGGTACATCTGTCCCAGGGCACCCTGTGTCTCTCTTTGGTGCCCCATGTTGGCCAATGGAGGTGAATGGGAGGAATTTGGGTGCTCATGGGGAGGTCCCCAAACTCGGGGGGGGAGAGTAATTTGGGGACCACCAGAGCCCTCAAACAGGGGCTATAGCCACCAGAAACCACCCTACAGATCACTGGGGAGGGGGAACTGGAGATCTGGGGGGACCCATAATAATAATAATAATACCAATAATAGTAATAATAATAACAATAATAATTACTATTCGTGTTGTTGGTATTATTATTAATATTACAGTATTGTACTTGATTTCAGTTCCTGATCTGTTCTCATCTCCACCCGCAGGTTTTACGTTGTTCCCATTCTCCTCCCCATCCCACCCAGGTGCTGAGCGAGCGGCTGCTGGTGCTGAGTTCCCGGCTGGGTTTCAACACTGACCCTGTCCTGGCCCCTTTGCTGTGACAGCAGGGGCCGGACGTTTGCACTCCTGGAGCTGGGCTCTTTGTACGGGCACGCAGCTGGAAGCAGCGTTCTTTGGCTCAGGAAGCGCAGCTCCCGAGTGTTGCTGGGGCTGGGGCAGTGCTTGCCAAGGGCAGGGGAGGCCCAGAAACAGCTCCTGTCCTGGCCCTGTTGCTGGGGGAGCACAGGGGCTCCCACGGGCATTGCCCCAGTCAGGATTGCGCACGTGTGCCCAGACCCCATCAGCTCCTTCCCACCTCGCGCAATGCCCGGTGGGCTTGCGTGGGCATTGCAGGAGCCAGGCAGGTCCCCTTGTACTGAGCTCCCAATGACAGCACCAGCAGCTGCACTGCCCAGGGGCTGCTCCTGCCCTGACACCTTCTCAGCACCTCTGACACCAGCAGCTCCTGCACACAGAAGGCTCCTGCTTTTCCCCCAGCACCTCTTCAGGCAGAGCTGAGCTCCAAGCACATGAACAAACCCAGTGCCTCCTCCTCACCCATCCCCTGCTCCTACAGCTGGGATGGCACCAGCTCATCTCCTGACAGCTTCTCCTCCCTTCACAGCACGCACCCACAGTGTGTTTCAAGCCAACACTAAAACAGGACTGCAAAGTCAAAGAACACGGACCTGGATGCGCAGGGCAGCCACGGGAGATGCAGCCTCCCGAAGGAGGGCTCTCCTCTGCACTGGTTACTGCAGGGCTCTCGCTACTTAAAGAGCCCACGCTCACCGTGGGGGCCCCATCACAATGGGCGTCTCCACAGCGACTGCCACAGCTTTGTGATGGCAGCAGCATTGTGCCTATGGCACTGGGCACCCAGGGGTGCTCCGGGAGTCACCGCGGGGGGACCAGCCTCTGCTCTCTGCTGCCAGAGCCGCAGACTCAGTCTCAGTGGGAGAAAAACCTCCAGGCCCTGCAGCCAGTCACACTGTGCTCCCCTGCACGCTCGCAGCATTCTTCATCCCGCAACCCCACAATAAAGGGATGGCTCCATCCCATCAAGTGCTTCCTTTTATTTCAATCCGCATGAAAAACAAACCAGATTCCTGTGTTCCCTACACTGTGCACTATTAACTGTGAGCACAAATCCCACCGATTCAACATGCGGTCCCACGGCCCGACCCGACAGTGCAGACCGTCTGGGCCAGCTCCCTGTGCCCCAGCTCCAGACAAGACCACCCTGTGGAAAACGACCCTCAGCTGCAGGTTGAGAATCTGTCCATGGCAGGGAAACAGCAGTGACCACAACTACGGCCACAGGGAGCTGGGGAGCAGGAACCGCTCCGCACCTCCGCCAGGCTGCGGACAGAACGCTACAGACCCGGGACAGGCACAGGACACACACGGAGGGAAGGACCCACATGGAAAACCTGGCAATCAGCAGCTGAAGGAGCAAGGCACGGGTTAGAAACCTGCAGGAATTATGAAGAGAGAAATAACTCACCCACCAGCCAGAGCTCTTTAAAAAAACAAGAACAAAGTCATGAAAATAAGTGAAAAACCAAACCTGGAGCAACAACAGAAAAGGTAAAATCTTCCATTGATGCAAAGGGTTGACCAATGTACAGGGGGGTATTGATGCAAAGGGTGGACCAATGTACAGGGGGGTAGTGCAGGGGGGGTAGTACAGGGGTTGTGGTACAGGGGGGTTGAACGGGGAATTGTGCAAGGGGGTTAGAGGAATTTGTTTGCTAGAGGAATCTGTTTAAACAAATAGACTACCTGTTGTAAATGCCTGCTAAGCAAAACAGAGGCCTCCGGCCCTGTTAATGAGCAGATGCCTGAATCTACTGATAAAGGGAAAAGCAGAAGGTTTACGGCTGGAACACTGATCAAATTCTACTGATAAGGGGAAGGAGCAGAGAATTTATGGCTGGGAAACTGACCAAACTCTACTGATAAAGGGGAGAAGCAGAGAATTTACGGCTGGGATAATGACCAAACTCGAAGGCCACATGTAATGACTAGAAAAGGTGAAAAGTGCAAGAAGAGGAAGACTCATTTACTTCATCTTGAAGACCCCTGCCCAGAGGAGGAAGACTCATTTACTTCATCTTGAGACCCCTGCCCACGACCGGAGGGGGGCACTGAGCAGGCGCAGAGGACTTTCTGACTCATTATAATACGAAGCAGGGATAGGACATGAATATGTATAGGCGTATTGTGTAACCTCATGAATATATATAACTTTAGAGAATAAATGTAGAGGGAAACAACACTGAGATACGCATATCTTTGAGGAATTATCCCTATGCGTCTCAGCGCTGAATAAAAAAGCATACCTACTTTACAACTTTTAACGAGTTGTGGAGTTTATCCGCGCATCACCATCACTAAAATCACTATTAAGAGCTGTACAGCAAACTTTGCTCCTGTAGAACTGTTGTGGTTTAAAAGGGACAGAGCATAAAACTAAACAGGGGAAAGGAAAATGCTAACCAGCAGTGACACCCGATGTAATTGCTCAGCACCCACTGAGCGATACCCAGCCTGACCCAATCCCATCCCTTCTGGGTGACTCCCTGTAGTTTCTACACTGGACATGACGTGCTGTGGGATGGAATACCCCTTTGGCTAGTCTGGGTCAGGTGTCCTGTCTGCTTTCTCCCAGCTTCTTGTGTCCCTCCTCACTGCAGAGCACGAGAGACTGAAAAGTCCTTGATCAGGGTAAGTGCTACTGAGCAACAATTGAACAATCAGTGTGTTACCAGTGTTAATTGCCACAATAAAGCCAGAACACAGCACTGCACCAGCTACAGGGTAGAGAATTAATTCTATCCCAGCCAAAACACCACCCAGGGGGCTGGGAGCTCAGCCCCGAGGCCAGCACCGGCCCTGCTGCCTGACCAGGGGATGGGAGCTCAGCCCTGAGGCCAGCACCAGCCCCCGTGCCTGCCCAGGCAGCCTTGAAACCCTTCACACCAAGTAACTGCTCCACTTCCCAAGACAAGCCAGGGCTGCAGCAACCAGAGGAACTGTGGGTGCCTCTGGAACAGGGACTCCCAGGCAGAGGTTGGAAGCTCCCCACAAACCCTGGAGCCATCGTGCAGGGTTGATGCAGCGGTTCTGTGGCCTTGCACACCTTAACATGGGGTGTTCCAGAATCAGCCACCCCTGTGGTCCCCATGTCACCACGGTCACTGTGATGTCTGTGTCCCCATGGTCTCCACGTGACCCACCATGTCCCTACGGTCACCATGTCCCCATGTCCCCAGCGTGTCCCTGTGGTCACTGCGTTGTAACCTTAAATCTTACACTAACAACAGTGTGTGTGCCTTTGGCATAGGAGAATAGGCCAAATTGTTCTACCTTACTAACATGTAGAGAGAAAGGAAGGTTTGGCTGATGGGGGAAGGAACATCATGGGACTGGTAACACCTAAGGAGACAGTAAATAAGACCACGGATGCCAGCCTTCAAGACAGCAGAGCGGTGCCCAGCGTGGGGTGAGACTGGAACAGCAGAAGCAAGGACATAGCAACTGCTAACTGGGCACTAGGACCTTGCGAGCTTGAGCAAGCACTGAGGTCATTCAGTAAACACAGTGAGGAAGACTATCGGTGCCCACCAAAGACCCCACTCAGCAAGAAAGCGCATGCATAATTAGGATGCAAATATTAGAACTAGTTGCTGGAAAAGCTGTGAATATGCATGAGTATGTTAAATACAGAGCTGCTGTCGGCAAGTACCAGGTGTGCTCACCTTTGTGAAAGGACTCGTGTGCGCCCAGCACTGCAATAAAGAATGCTGCTTTCTGAAAGTCCAAATTGAGCCTTAGAGAGTTTCTCTGACCGACTTTTAGGGTAACAATTTGGCGCCTGAACAGGGACACTCAGCCGTGTTTCCCATGGATCCGGGGAGTCCCTGGGACCTTCACGCTGGCATCGGGGAAGTTTGCCTGAAGGACCAACGCGGGACCTCGGGGAGACCCCGATTTAATTTCTTTAAAAGGCATTCTTTTTGGTCCCTTTCCACGTAAGGCAGAGAGGGACGCCCTGCGCGGTGGGTAAAAGGCAGAATAGTTTTGGTTGTCTGGACTTTGGTATTTGGTGGAGGTCAGGATCATGGGTACCACTGCCTCCAAAGGGGGGTTTGAGGAAATCCCCACTGAGTTGCATTTCACAACACTGGAAACGAATCGGTGAACCCCTGCGTAGTTCAGTCACTCGGGAGACCGGAACAAAGTCGTGGACCCCCGAGGGGTTCGGTTACTCAGGAGACTCTGGTAGAATACTGTCACATGTTATTCTTGAGACGAGAAGGAAAGTGGGATGAAGTAGCTTATGCAGAAATGTTTTTCACTTTGAGATATCATCTGGAACAGCAAAAGGATTGCAATTTTCATTTTGCACTCCAGGACCTGTCAGTATTGTCCTTGGAGAAAGACCGTGAAATCTGCTTAAATGCTATTGGTCTTTGTGCACCACAGGGCAGTTATGCACTAAACATTTGAGGAATGTGGAGGAGGATTTCGATTTGATGGTAGGCCCCTGGAGAAGGGGTACTGTGAATAATGGGGCTGAAGGTGCTGACAATGAGAATCAAGCACAAGCACCAGCACAGGCACCTGAGATATAGGGGGGTCACGCTGAAGGATTTTGCCTTACAGCAAGGCAAACTAGGGGAAAATGAGGGGAAACTGTGATTGTACCTTTAAGACAAGCGGTGCATAATGATGGTCTGCTCATGATGAAGATTCCCTTTACCATTATAGATTTGAAGAGTTGGAAACAAGTGGCTGGTAATTACACATCCTGCTTTCAAGAGTGTTGACAGAAATACGATTATTCGTACGGTATAAAGGTACAAAAGCTTAAGGGGGAGGACCAACGTGAGTTGGTAAAAATAATGGACGTGGCTTTGGAGACTTACCACAATCGGACCAATATTGCTCTGGTGCAAGTTCTCTGCAATGGTTCAAATGGTTCAGTGGTACTGGGGAGGGCTTTCAGTCCCTGATTATTAATATATATATTATTGATAGAATTAATATAATTATTAATATAATACAATATTGTGTTTTGTGGGTTATAGTGTGTCAGGTTTCAACTAGGAATTTGTTAATATATATGCGGGAGCATAAGATAAGCTGCAGAGTAAAACTGGAATCTTTAGGGGAAAGAAAAGAGAGAAAAATTGCTGCCTGTAGCTATACCCCAAGAAAGGGAGGAGAGGAAACAAGGATTACATGGAAAGGTTTGTGAACAGACTCCACAGGTTGCACTCAAAGGGAAAATGCCCTCAGAATCAAAATAAACACCAGAGATTTAGTGGAACGTCAGGACAGGCAAAGAGAATTATTACTTTAGATGAAGACTGAGGAGGAGTGGGGAAGATTTGAATCCCACCCCAGCAGAGCCCCTGGCTACAGTTAGGTTGGGGAATGAGAAGGTAAAAGTTCTTGTAGAAAGAGAAACTACTTATTCTGTTATAAATACTTGTAATGGGCAATTAAGCAAACAAACAGCTTCAGGCACTGGTGCCCCAGGTGGACAGGAACCCGGCCTTCCTTTGCATTTGAGAAACTGGCAAACAGATGTTGACCCATAAATTCCTTTGCATGCCCGAGTGGCCTGTGCTGTTATTGGATAGAGATATACTGAGTAAATTACATGCAGCAATTAGGGTTAAAGAAAGAAAATTCAGGTACATGTTCCTGATGAAAAGGCTGTGGAGGCCCGAGTTTTTATGTTACAGAAACCAGGTACTGAGCCGGATATCCCAGGGGAAGTGGGTATATTTGCAAGTATGGGCTGCCAGAGCACCAGGACAATCACGAGATGCAGCAGCAGTAACTATTCTTCTAAAACCAAACATCACACTGCTAAGACAGAAACAGTATCCTATAAAACTGGAAGCAAGAAAAGGACTAGAGCCTCTAACAGAAAAAAATATTGAATACACTGGGACAAAAATGGTCTGTATTTGTACTTCACATGCTAATAACCATTCTGGAACAGAAAAGTAGTCAGTGGCTTTCCCCAGGCAGGCTGCGCTTCTATGACAAGAGGACGTAGAGTTGAAAGTATCAAACCTTTAGAACCAGCAGCGGTTTTGACAACAGATCCAGAAGCAGGAGTGCTGACTCACAACTGTTTACAGACCTTAACATAATAGAGCTAAACCAAACATAACAGACACTAAAGCCCTGCATTCCTCCTCCCCCAACACATCAGCACAGAAAGCTGAGCTGGTGGTGCTACTGAGACTTCCGAAATTGTCAGAAAGTTAGAATTTGCTTTTAAGGCACATCAGTTTGATAACACTCCAGTGAATATCACATTGCTGACAAAGCAGCCAAAGAAGCTGTGGGTGGGGACCTTCACTAATATTGCCTCATCAGTATCAGAGCTTGGATAATGAAGTTCCAAGTTATCAAACAGATAAAAAAAAATCAAAGAACACGCACCTGGATGCGCAGGACAGCCCCAGGAGATGCAGCCTCCCGAGGGAGGGGGTCTCTTCTGCACCGGTTACTGCAGGGCTCTCCCTCCTTAAAGAGCCCACGCTCACCGTGGAGGCCCCGTCACGATGGGCAAATCCACAGCGACCGCCACGGCTTGGTGATGGCGGCAGCATCGTGCCCATGGCCACTGGGCACCCAGGGGTTGGGGCTGGGTGAGCTTTAAGGTCCTTTCCACCCCAAACCAGGCTGTGACTGTGTGACTGCAAAACACGATCCCCATTTGGCTGCAGAAGAGCTCTCAGCACCGAGTCAGGCCCAGGATCAGGTGCAGACATTTGTGCAGAACATCCTGTCTCTGCTGCTGGCCTCGGCAGAGGCCCCTGGAGCCCCCTGAGGGCAAGTCAGGCCTGGAGAACAGCCAGGATCGAGGGCAGCACCGCCACCTCCTCTGAAGGAAGCCCAACGGCTGAGGCTCTGCAGTCTCTCCTTTCCTTTCCCTGCACCACCCTTGGCTTTCAGCCCCACAGCAGAGCCCTTCTGCAGCCGCTTCTCAGCTCTCGTTGTTCGCTGGCAGCTTCCCGAGGCAGTTGGTGTTTCTCGGCAGGAACCTCCGGTGCCGCCCTCCCCTCGGCCTGCACCGCCGCCATGACACCGGGCGGCGCGGGGGGATGACGTCAGAGCCGGCGCCACGGAGGGGAGGGCGGGAAGGGGCGGGGCGCGCGGCGACTGTGGTAGCTGGAGGGAGGGGGGGATGTGGAAAGGGCGGGAGGGAGCCGGGATGGAGCAGGGTGAGGGGGTTGTGTCCGGGATTGAGTAGGAAGGGCAGGGCTGTGGGTTGGGATGGGGCCGGGGGGCAAGGGGTACAGCAGGGATGCAGGGGGGTGAGGTGGGCTGGGCTGTGCCAGGAGGGCACGGGAAGAGGGGCCTGACCCAGCAGGGAAGTGCAGGCAGGGCTGGAGGCCACGCTGGGGCAGGGGCTGGGCAGGCTGGGGATGGCGGCAGGACCATTGTGCCCCACCAGGGCTGGGCTAAGGAACCCCTGCCGTGCTGAATCAGCGCTGTGTGCGATGGTGACCAGGGTAAAAGGTGTGTCTGGGGGATTCAAGGGGTGGTCACAGAAGGAAACACTGCAGTGCAGACGTTTCCTGGCCCTGAGGATCAGTTCCCAAGATCTGGAGTGCATCTTTGTGTGCTGTAAAATGTTACTGTATCTAAATGCAATTTGTTACTCTTGAATTGTGTGACATGGTAATGACTATGGAAATGATGAAAAGTCAGGTTTGGCTCCCATTTGATAGGTATATTCTTAATGCATACAGAAGCTGATAAGCTTAATCAATGGCTGTCTTGCTTTAGTCCTTTGCAGGACATCTTGTTTCTATTCAGGTGGCTGCAATGAAACGAGGCTGGCTCCAATGTGCCATCAGGGTGGAGAAGCTTCCCTGGGACTCCCTCCTGCCATGTAGCATTGATGTGTGATGCTAAAGCTGTTTGCATAGAGCACATGGGAACCAGACTGAGCAAGGAAGGTCAAAGTGAAGTGAAAGCAGCAGAGCTCATCTCAAGCTTTGTTCACAGTTCAGCAACAGGAGCATAAGTGGAAATTGGGATGGTTGTTAGGACCTTGCTCCTTTCTGATGTGAAAATCAGGCCACGAGGAATAACACTTTAAAGAATCTGGTGTTCTCTCTTGTAAGGGAAACAAAGAAAGACAGGAATCCCATTCAAAGACTGTATTTCTCAATGCATTGTTCTGCTCAGAAACATTATTGTCTGCGTTTTTGTTTTTCTTCTTTCCAGAGCACTGTGGAGAAAGTGGTGGCTGGCTCTGTCTCCGTTCCTGAGGTGATCTCACTTGGAATCTCTCTTCCAGGGAAGGCTAACCATGAAGGAGACACAAATGTTCTTGCAGAAATGAAGTCAGGTTTTAGTAAGAGCTCTGAACCCAGGTAAAAACTTCTCTTACGTGTTCATGTGGAACATTGAGCCTCCAGACTTTTGTTTGCATTTCATGATTTTTATGAGGGTGCATTTCATTAAGTAACTTAGAAAATTAACCACCATGTTTAAATACACCAACTCAACTTGCACTGAATTCTGTGCATTCAAACAATATTGCTGAGATATGAGCTATATCATACATGGTAGCAGTCTTGATTACTTTTAAGATCAAGTTCATAAGCCATTGCATTTTGCTTTGACTGCAAAAAAGAGTTTGTGACAGTATAGTATATATTATTAATTTCTCATCCATGTCCCCTTGTGCATCATTGGCCTTCACCTCAGCCCAGGAGATAAACATCTAAGACTGAGAGAGCTGGGCTGGGTCAGCCTGGAGAAGGCTTCTTAAGGGGAGACCTTAGAGCAGCTCTCAGGGCCTAAACAGGCGACGAGAAACCTGGAGAGGGGCTTTGGACAAGGGCCTGCAGGGACGGTACAAGGGGAATGGCTTGAACCTGCCAGATGAGCTCTTAGGCAGAAGCTCTTCCCTGTGAGGGTGCTGAGGCGCTGGCACAGGGTGCCCAGAGAAGCTGTGGCTGCCCCATCCCTGGCAGTGTTCAAGGCCAGGTTGGACACAGGGGCTTGGATCAAACTGCTCCAGTGGAAGGTGTCCCTGCCCATGGCAGAGGTTTGGAACTGGATGAGCTTTAAGGTCCTTTCCAACACAAACCAGTCTGGGATTCTGTGACTTTGTTCAATACCTTTAGCACCGGATGCAATTCTTAAATGATGAGCAAAATGAACCATAGATTTCTTCAAGTGCCAGACATGTTAGTAAGGGTAAGACTGGAAAAGTAAATTGTGTTTTCTTCGCAGTGTCAGGAAACATGACCAAATTCAGGTTCCTCTTCATGCTGCAACAACAACCACAGCATCTTCAGGACCTGCGCATGCATCTTGTTCCAGTGCTAACTAGTGCGGTTAGTTAGTAACTACTGCTTGAGTCATAGCTATAGAATCATGCCTCAAACTTTGAACAGTGGCAGGTGTGGGCCTATATGTAAGAGGACCACGTTTTTACAGTGGTGCCTGTAACTGTCTTCTCTCTGGCTTTTTAATTTTATTGAAAACTAACTTACTACCTTTCTGCCCTAGTTTTAGTTGTCAGTAAAGTACCTCTTTACAGTTGTCTTCATATTTTCTCAATAGCCTTTGAGCTGTAAGGATCGGTACCAGCAGCTGTGGCTATCAGCTTCAATGTTTCTAGTGACTTTGCTGCTTCAGACTCTAACCAGGAAAATACTGAAAACCTCTTGAGAGCCTTAATGACATGATGTGATGTGGCTTTTTCCTCAGATGGCACCACGTCTTGAATGCAGACATCTGCTGCCAGTGACTACACCCACTTGCATTGGATGGGAGTCACCAGTAGCTCCAAAGGTGCATCCCCAAACCAACATCTGCATAAAGGGAATTGAGAATAAATCTAACAAAAGAGCACTTTACCTCCTGGCATGCATGTTTCTAACAGGTGACTTCTGTAAAAATAGTTTGATCCAGCTTGGGTTGCTCTAATTGCATTGTGAGAGCTTTAAGGGTTAGTAGGATTCAAACCACCTTGACTAGAAATAATCATTAAAGGTAAATCATGTAAGCTGAGGAAGGCATCTTGAAAAGTACAGGATGTAGCAGTGTGAAAGACAGGACACATGCACTTGTGCTCAGTAGGGAGGTATTCTGTGATTCTGTCATTATGGCCTTACTATTACTGATCATTTTAAGTTTCTTAAATACGTCCTCATTACTCTGCTTCCCTGAGTTGATTGTAAGTGCTTGGCACAGATGGGCTGGCAGGACTGGGGCAGTGGGGAGATGCCCAAAAGGCTCAAGCGCCGCATTAGTCAGTGATCCAAAAGTGCTGGTGGGCCTAACTAGACAAAATCTGCCCTCCAGAATACTCCCTACCTAAGGGCATGGGGATTCCACCCTTGCAGTCAGGGGAAGGGGTGTGAGAAGGAGTAAACTCATACTGCATGTCCACCGTTGGTAGCTTATACACACTGCCCCAAATTGGGTGTTTTCTGGCAGTCCTGATGCAGGTGCAAATGCAGTCCTGAACTATTTGGTGGCAGCCATCAAAATAGCAGACTCATAATTCTCAGCTCTGGTGGAATTTCACTTGTGAGATACAGTGACTCTGCTCGGGCACCCTCATGCGGATAAGAATCATTTTCCTTGCAGACACTGGACTTGCTGCTTTGTGTGAGTGCAGTGGCTAAGCGAACTGGCACTAGTCTATAGAAACATCTGGAGGTATTGATGCTGCACCTACTGAGGGAACTGTACCGTAGTTTAAAATGAATTGTCAGCAGGATCCATGGATTTGTGATGGGCAGGCACTATGGCCTAACGAACACCTGAAGCCCACGGCACAGACTTGAAGGATCTCTTCTATCTGCAGGACTGAATAAGCACAGCACTTTGTAAGATCAAGTCCTCTTCTTATTAGTGTTGTTCACAATTTGCAGATACCATGTGAAATGCATTCTTTCTCTATTTAAAAGTGCAAAGTAATTTGTCAGGCCTGTGGCACAGGAAATCTTCACCATAAACACTGTGTGACTTGTGCAAGCAAGCTGCTTGAAACACAGATGCTGAGGCTTCTTCCATCAGTCACAGTAGGGTTAATCAAATCAAAGCACAACATTCTTTTTCTCTGGAAAACTGAAGTCATAGCCCTGTGTCCCTGTTATAAAAGCAGAGATGCCCTCCCTCATGGGCTATTCAAGGCCCGTACTCCCACAGATCATCCATCACAAACGTCCAGCTAAACAGAAGCTTACGTTTGAGTTTCTCCTGTGGAATTCAGGATTGTTTGTGCCATTATGAAAGCTCAGAAGGCTCTTAGAAAATGGGTAGTCTTGGCTCCAAGGGAGTTTTTTTGTGTTCAGATTACTTTCAATTGCAGTAGAAAACTTGAGTGTCTACATCAGGAAGGCAATTTTTGTTGTTTTCCATTCTTTTGTGAAAATAAAATATTCTTTTCTACTATTTTTCTTATCTCCATTTGCATCTCCATCTCTACGTGCATACAGCTCTGCTTGGATTTCGCTGTGAGCGTGTAATGGATGGGAAGCTCGCTGAGAGTTGATTCCCTCTCATGACTGAGAGACATAACACAGTGTGATTTTGTCACAGTGTGTTTCGCAGAGTGCATATGTATATGTTCATGGTGACTGTTTGTCAGAAAGAGGCAGGAAACCATGAGGGTGCAGCTGTTTTAAGAGCTTCCCACTTGGGCAGGCCGGGGTGCCTGGCCAACGCTCTCACTGCAGCCAACACAGATGACGAGAAACTGCACGGCCCCACGAGTAAACAGTGACAGCTGGCATAAAGCCCCTTGTGTTTCTAAGGGCATAAAAGCAGGAGCCCTCTTGTAGCCAAATCTGAGGCCTCACCTGTGGGTGGATGGACCTTATAGGAACTTTCCCAGTAACCTGAGACTCCCAGCATCAGCTGCAACAGGGCTTTCCAGCTGAAGTGTGGGCCTGGAGGATGGTTGGGTTCTGATTGGTGATGCATTTTTTCTTAATCTCTGTTCTCTCTATGCAGTATTGATTTGATGCATAGCCAAATGTCCTCTGTACTTTTCTTATACACAATTTGTTTTAGTTATTTACTGTATAGAAATATCAACAAAGTTGGCTTTACTGTGCCTTTTTGCTTTAGTGTGCTTGTTTAATCCACTGTGCATGTTGTACAGCGAGTGTGTGATCATTTTGTTGAGTATCCTGCCTGTCAGCAGAACACTTGTGTACCCAGCAACCTCCCTGCCTCTCTTACAGACATCAGGTCCTACTGCATTCCCCAAGGTGGAACTGGACGTCTACAGAAAAGGGGCTCCCATGTACATGATGGAACCAAAAGCAGCCTTGGAGGAGACAAAGCAGGGAAGCCAGGGCCAGCAGACTACCACCCAGGAAAGGTAAGGCAGCCTGCTCACCTCTCCTCCTCTGCTTTGCAACTACCAGCCTTTGAGCATCCCCACCTTCTGTTGGGGCTTCTGAGAGCACACGACCACCTTAGCACAGTGACCAGTCACAGGACAGCAGGCCTGCTCTCCTTCCTTGGCCCAAAGCTGAGCAGATGGAGGCCAAGGAACACATCTTTGCCTCTCCACTAGCTCAGCTTCTAAAACCCCTTGAGGGATGTTTTTTATCTGCCCCTTAGCTCTGTCTCTCTTGCCTTCATCTTCCTCCCGAAAAAGAGGAGAGATGCCAGTCAGTACTGCAGCAGACCACTAGCCACATCATAATAACACCAGAGATTTCATGTGTGCTGCTGGGACAGGGGGACTTTAGCCAAAGGTGTTGTCATGATTTAGGACAGCCGGTAACTCAGAACCACGCAGCTGCTCACTCACTCTCCTTCCTGTTCTCCTCCCGGCGGCTCCCAGAGGGAAGGGGAGGAGAATGGAAAGAATGTAAGTCCCATGGGTTGGGATAAGAACAGTCCAGTAGCTCAGGTATAACACAAAACCACTACTGCTACCACCAATAATAATAATGATAACGATAATGGGAGTAACAAGGAGAGAGAACACAGTTGCTCACCACTTCCCAACCAATACCCAACCTGCCCCGAGCAGGGATCTGGACCTCCCGGGTGACTCCCCCCAGTTTCCCCTGGGGTGGCTGCGGGGGTCTCTTTGCCCCTCTGCGGGATGGAGCGATGTGGGAAGGCGGAGAGAAGGGCAGCACGTGACCACGCTGGGGAGTGTCACAGACCTGGTCACAAAGGGCCCCGCTGTGACCCCACCACCAAGAGCAGGAGGCGTGGGGCATCCAGTGCAGGCTGGACCTGCAGCTGGGATAGTGCCTGTGCCAGGAGCTGTCCTGCTCTCGGGATCCTTCTCTGCAGCTCTCTTTGTTCCCAGCCTGGATGTGCTGGGCTTCCTCCATCTGCCATGGCCCTCAGTGGGGAACGGGGACATTGCTGGATCTGCTGCTGCACACCTGAAGGGAAGTGGACTTAGAGCTGTGACTCCTGCTTCACAGGGGAATGGTTCAGAGAAGTCATCCTTGTGGGGATAACTGAAAGGGCCTTATTAATTACCAATGGTAATTGATCAGGGACAGAATTAAAATCAAATGGGAATCCAGTGATATAGCATTAATTGAATTTTAATTCAACTGTGAATTCACAATGATTTGAAGATGATGTAGATGATAATTTAGATGATGACTTAGAGAATGAGTTTGCCTTCCAGTATCTGATATCTACAAGAAATCTGGAGGGGGATTCTTTACAAGGGCATGTAGTGATCAGACAAGTGGGAATGGCTTTAAGTTAACAGAGGGGGGTGAATGAGACCTTAGGAAGAAGTTCTGTGGGACACTGTCACAGGCTGCCCAGAATTATATCTGTGCAGCAGAGGGTCTTTCTGGTTCAAGGAATGCAGAGAGGCAGCTCTGCCTGGATTTACCACTGATTTAATATAGGTTTCATGAGAAGGAGAGAACTGCTATTGAATAAGGGTCAGGACTGATAAAATGCTCCCTGCTTGTGGCAAGATTGGAGTAAAAAAATTCAATAATGCCATGGTTTTCCAGATTTGGATGGGATTTTGTCTGCAGTGACCCCTAAAGCATGCCCAGAGTATCCTCAGGACCGCAAGAGCATCCTGTGGATACCCCTAGAGAATCCCAGAGAGTGCCTGCAGCACCTCCAGAGCACCCCATGGACCAAACCAGAGCTCATGCATCACAATGACCTTGGGGACATGGGGACCACAGGGGTGGCTGATTCTGGAACTCTCTGTGTTCAGGTGTGTGAGGCCATGGAACTCCATTCAACCCCTCAGCGGAGGCACCAGGAGATGACAGCTGCCCCACAGAACACAAGCTACCGGTGGAGGAGGCAAGAGCAGCTCCTCTGCTGGTTCCCATCTTGGTGTCTTGGAGCTGGTAACGCCTGTGGACACAGGAGCGTGGAACGAGGTGGGTGGTGATGGCGATCTTGGGGTGCTTTAGGAGTTGCCAGAACACTTCAAGTGACTTCCCCAGAGTGGCTGCTTTGGACTCGGTGTGCGAGTTGTGCTGGCTGAGCCGGCAGCGGAGCACTACGGGTGCTGATGGGAGATCCTGGGATCTGCCCTCATTTCTTGTGTGGAGAAGCAGGGCCTGTGGGGATGGGACAAGGGGAAACAGCTTTAACCTGACAGAGAGGGGAGGTAGAGATGAGATCTTCGAAGTTGTTCCATGTAAGGGTGGTGGGACACTGGCACAGGGTGCCCAGAGAAGCTGTGGCTGACCCATGGCTGGCAGTGTTCAAGGCTAGGTTGGCTGGGGCTTGGAGCAAGCTGCTCTAGTGGAAGGTTTCCGTACCTGTGGCAGGGTTTGGAGCTGGATTAGCTTTAACATCCCTCCCAACGCAAACCGTTCCGTGCTTCTGTGACACCCTCAAGTCCCCAGGGCTGCTGGGTGGCAGGAGCTGCCCCTCAGGAGCTGTGCGCTAACGTCTCCTTTCTCCTGCAGGCCACACACTCGCTCCCTGCTGCTCTGCTGACCTCAGGCTGGCGTCAGAGAGACTCGTCTCAGCCATGGGCTGCACCGTGTGTCTGACAGTTCCACCGCTGCAGGTTGGCAGAGCTGGCATCTGGGAATACAGAACTGCTCAGCAGGAAGGAGCCACCCTCAGTTATGCTTTTGATGGAGCCAGCACCACTGCTCACCCTACGAGAACCATGTGAGGTTCAACAATGAACTTCTTGCTGCAGATAGTGCTGCAGCGGGGGGAACACTGGCTGTACCGCTTCAGGTCCCAGCTGGAGGCCAAGGGCTGGTTGCAGCTGCACGTTGTGGGTGAGTGATGAGATAGAAACCTTCCTCCTCCATAGCCAAAGAGCTTGAAGGTGCTCTGGGTCTGAGACCTGTTGAACTGTGGGTTTGAACGCTTACAGTCACTCTATCTCTCCTAGAACCACTTTCCAAGCCAGAAATTGTGGGCAACTCAACCGTGGAGGTAGATTTTTGCTTGGAGTGTGTCTGGGGGGCTT
This sequence comes from Pezoporus flaviventris, assembly GCF_033815535.1. NCBI lineage: Eukaryota > Metazoa > Chordata > Aves > Psittaciformes > Psittacidae > Pezoporus > Pezoporus flaviventris. Next base: position 62,379 of record NW_026892715.1, on the reverse strand, counting down.
AAATTCAGTCTGGGTGCAGACACTGTGGATTCTCTTCTCCACAGATACAGCAAAGGTTTTGCTGCCCATGATGCTGGCATGTAGTGCCATGGGCTCACTGGCAGGTGAGTACTAGGCATGTCTCTTGCCATGGCTTTTTGGCCACTGCAGTGGCTGCTGCATAGAAGGAGGGATGTGGGAAGAGGCTCTGTGCTGGCTGAGGTGACATGGTCATGCTGGGTCCTAGGTTTCCCCCGCAGTAACCCTGTGGGCAGGGACTGAGGCTTTGTCACTGCTGCCATTGCAAAGCAGGGCATCCCCTATCTAAGGAGGTTGTGTTGTTCTCCCCTCCCTTCCCACTTCTGCCTAGGACAGCCCTTAGCTGCAGCTCAGCGGTGCTGCTCTGCCTCCTTTGGGCTGCATGTACTCGGTCCAATGTTTCCTATATTCCAGACTGGGAAATGCTCTGTGTTGTCTGGGAAAGCCTGAGAGTTCCTTCCATCAGCCCTTCGAGGGCATCCTCTCCTCAATGTGCTATTGACCCATGAATTATGGAATCCCAGACTGGGTTGGGCTGGAAGGGGCCTTAAAGCTCATCCAGTTCCAACCCCCTGCCAGGGGCAGGGACACCTTCCACTAGAGCAGCTTGCTCCAAGCCCCTATGTCCAACCTGGCCTTGAACACTGCCAGGAATGGGGCAACTACAGCTTCTCTGGGCACCCTGTGAGGGCTTGGGCATCCCTGTCCCCATGGGGCACACAAGAAGAGTTCTGTGTTTGACTCTGCCTTACTGATTGTTGTAGTGTTTTAAACCCAGCCAGACAGCTCATTCACTCACTTCCCCCCCTTCTTGCCCTCCCCCTACTCCTGGAGGGACAGAGGGGAGAATCAAGAAGAATGCAACTCCCACGGGTTGAGATAAGAACAGTTTAGTAACTAAGGTATAACACAAATCACTACTGCTACCACCAATAATGATAAAGGAAATAACAAGGGAAGAGAATCCATCACCTCACCCCCAGACGACCGATAACGCACCCCCCCCCCAGCCTGACCAAGCACCGACTGATACCTCCTCCAACCCTCCTGTCCCTCTAGCCTTTCCGGGTAACTCTCTGTTACCTCCTGGGCATGACGTGCTGTGGTATGGAATACCTCTTTGGTCAGCTTGGGTCAGGTGTCCTGTCGCTGCTTCCTCCTGGCTTTCCCTGCTCCCTGGCAGAGCACAAGGCTCACAAAGTCCTTGGCCAAACTAAAACATCATTGTTATCAGCTCTGTTCCCAGGCTGAAAGTCAAAACACAGCACTGCACCAGCTACTAAGAAGGAGAAAAATGACTGCTACTGCTGAACCCAGAACAATTGTCCAGAAGAGTTTGTGTGGGTGTGTTCTGTGAGAGCACTGCTGCTGCCTTTGGAGCTGTGCCCCCCAAGTCCCTCCTGTCCCCTCTCCCTTTTCCCCACTGACTCTTTGTGCCCAAGGCTGGCCTCCTCCTCTACTGCTGGAGCTGAGCCAGAGCCCCTGGCCTTTGCTCAGCCCCCCCAATCCCTTGGGTGTTGCAGGGCCTGCAGGAGCGCTGGGACGGAGGGGGCTCGCTCCGTGCAGTTCAGTGTCTTTGAAAGAGGCAACCTGAACATTAAAGTTCTTTTTGTTCTGTCAGGGCCAGTTTGAATAGGTCACAGGAAGAGCCATGCTCAGCAAAACCCCATTCTACTATGAGACAGTGGTGGGAGTGTACAGGCCAAGTGAGTGGTATGGTTTTAATTCCTGTATTAGCTACTCCTGCTTCCTCATGCTCTGGATTCCATTCCCATGGCTTTCCCTTTCATAACAGTGAGTACAGTGGGCGAGCAATGATAGAGAACCCCGGTCCATGTTTCCTCCAGTATCCTGGAGGACCCATAAGCTGTTGTAATTCCTTCCTAGGCTGGGGCATCTGCCCTTGTTCTGTTTTTCTGAAGGTATCTGCAGCAATCCCTGCACTGCTGCTATCCACCAAGTACCCTCCGATTTGACTGGTTTCTGCTTGGTTTCTGACATTCCGTAGGTGGAACTTCAACTTCTGCACCACAGAGTGCTTGCCACACTGCTGTTGCTGCAGTTGTTTGGGGCAACCTCCTCTGATTATGACATCATCTATGTATCGGTACATTTTCACCTTCTGAGGAAGTGAGACCTTGTATGGGTTTGTGGTGTTCATGGGAGGGAGGTGAGTCCCCTTCCAGCCCCACAGCTACAGTCCCAGGATGAGATGCCTCAGCTAACCAGGCTGAATCCCATCCTGCAGCAGGGGTAAAGGAGATCCCAGCCTGTCCTGGCCTGCCTGTCCTGTCTGATGAGGGGACAAGAAACAGGCTGCCTGCTGAAGTGGTTGTGTCACCATCTCTGGAGGTATTCAAAACACATGTTCTAAGGGACATGGTTAATGTGTTGACTTGCTAGTGTTCGGTTAATGGTGGACTCAATGTTCTTAAGGGTCTTTTCCAACCTAAATGGTTGCATGATTCTACAAAATCTTGTTTAGACCAAGCTGTCTCTCATCAGAGAAATGACACTGCAGGAAGGCAGTGTGCCTCCCAGCTGAGGGAGGAAGCATCAGTGCTTGCTTCAGGCTGTTTCCCATGGTGCTCCCCTGGAGCCTCAGGAAGCCCAAGGATGCTCTGAGTTAGCTGGTGACTGAATGTTTCAACAGCCATACAATGCCTGCTGTCCTCTGCAAAGGGCTCCAAGTGTAGGTCCATGACAGAGCACGTCTGTCTTTACTGCTTTACACTTGACATTGCTATCTTCAATGACATGTCAGTTTTCATCCCCTGCTACTTATGTATCTATGCAACTTGTCTGACCCACAGACTTTGTGTCAGTGGGGGTCTGTCACTGTATTTGAGCTGGGAGTGTCCAGGCTGGAGAAGAGGAGGCTCCAGGGAGACCTTACTAAGCCCATACCTAAACAGGGCCTACATGAAACCTGGAGAGGGGCTTTTTACAAGGGCCTGTAGGGACAGGACAGGGGGAATGGCTTTAACCTGAGAGAGGGGAGACCGAGATGAGCTCTTAGGCAGAAGTTCTTCCCTGTGAGGGTGCTGAAGCGCTGGCACAGGGTGCCCAGAGAAGCTGTGGCTGCCCCATCCCTGGCACTATTCAAGGCCAGGTTGGACGCAGGTGCTTGGAGCAACCTGCCCTAGTGGAAGGTGTCCCTGCTCGTGGCAGGGGTTGGAACTGGATGAGCTCGAAGGTCCCTCCCACCCCTGTACATAAATATTTATTGCCTCTACAACTGAAGTGTTCTAGGGAGGTCACGTTTTCACAGTATGCTAGAGATTGGAAGGGACCTCAAAAGATCATCTAGTCCAATCCCCCTGCTGGAACAGGAACACCTAGATAGTGTTACACAGGAATGTGTCCAGGCGGGTTTTGAATGTCTCCAGGGAAGAAGACTCCACAACCTCCCTGGGCAGCCTGTTCCAGTGTTCCGTCACCCTCACTGAGAAGAAGTTTCTTCTCAAGTTTAAGTGGAATCTCTTGTGTTCCAGTTTGTACCCATTACCCCTTGTCCTATCATTGTTTGCCACTGAGTAGAGCCTGGCTCCATCCTCGTGACACTCCCCCTTTATATATTTATATACACTAATAAGGTCACCCCTCAGTCTCCTCTAAACTATAGAGACCCAGCTCCCTCAGTCTTTCCTCATAAGGGAGATGCTCCACTCCCTTAATCATGTTAGTTGCCCTGCACTGGAAACACTGTGGTGTTTCAGCTCTGTTGGGATGTCTTACCCCTGGAAGGGTGGACAGTAGAAAGAATTCGGTTGTTCTAAGGTAAATGAACTCCTCAAGCGAACAGGGTACCTGGATGTCAAGTGTCACATTTTTTGTTATGTTTCGTAGTAATACAGTCTGATGCAAAACCAATTTGGTTAAACTTCAGGGTGTATTGAGGTCTAGTAAGAATGACTGTTCTTAACTCTTGGCAGTTATGAGTAACCTTGAAACTCTACAAAATAGGACATGACAATTAAGCCACAAGTTCTCTTGACTGTTTAATGGGGGTAGGAGGAATCCTGTTATGTAAATGAGTATTTGCAGTACCTGAAGTATGCATCCAGTTCTTAAATCTTAACAACTAAAGACTTTGAATCCCACCTTTGACTTGAATAAAGTACAATGCAGACATGTTCAAATGGCCTCCAGATGTTTCTAGTGGATGTAACAACATGTTCTTGTGAAAACAGAGCAATTGTAGAAAATGGTAAACTACTGGAAATGGTCAAGGAAGCTTGTGTCCATGTCATGTTCCTAGCAGAAGCATTTTATCAAGGTTGATACCACTCCAATTTAGGAGGAGTTAACACTGAACAAGTTAATGTGACCTTGTAGGCTAGTTTTGATACGCTCATTCTTACTAGCTTCAGGAGACAGTGATTTGTTTGTAGCTGTTTAAAAAAAAAATAAAATTTTTCTGTTAATACATGTATAAGTAAATGTTAAGAGGCTTTTCTGTACCTTTTCCCCTATGCTCTGCTTTTGGAAGCCTTGACGTGGCAGCATATTGCTGAATAGTGATCGTCATGAGGATTGAAGTAATTCTGTTCAAAACACTAAGAAATGGCAGCAAGCTTGTTGAGGTTAAAATAGTTCTATTATATGACCCTTTTTTAAAATCATCTTAGTTAAAACTACCTTGAAAGTGCTTTTACAGCACTTTGTTTAAAAAAATGGGTTGAAGATTAGACTTCACCTAGAGGTGAAGTTACTAAACTAGGATTAATTGCAAATGTTTAATGGTCTCTGTTTTTTGCCAGTACATGATTTGATACAATTAGAACCAGATGTAGGGTACTTCAGCACAGGCTTCCTGTGTAAGAATATTAGCTGGGAAAGGGTTTCAGTGTTGGAGCTGTGGATCACAAGTACTTTGACCCCTTTCGGGCACCGGGGTGGAGGGGAGAGATCATTGTAAGGATTAGGATGTACAGGCTGCTCTGATTTACCCCCGTTCCCTTCACTGGCATTCTGCCATCTCAAATGATACGGGCTTGAGAGTGAATCACAAAGTCCCTTCTTTGCGATCATTGGTTTTTAAGAACAGATAACTGTTGTCTTTCCATGGCCGTCTGGTGTGTAAGGGAAGGGTGGACGGACAGGTCCTATCAAGCTGTATCCTGGGTCTTCTTGCCGTCATCATCTCCAGTTGCTTTCTGAGACTCTAATTCATACATTTCTATAGTCCTGTCTTAATGCATAACCATACTAAATATGCATATGTGCTAGCTAATAAAGTGTGAACTTTGTAAAGGAATAAGATAGATTACACCTTCCAAATCTGTGTAAAAGTCCATGGTTATATGTAAGACTGATACTAAGTGTGAACAAGTGAGCATCCTTACCCACATGACAGTAAGATGTTTTGGTACAATGCTTGCAACAAGCTGCATTTTGAAGAATTCCAGATCCTCCGATTACATTCCTGGCTAATCACCAGTATTTGTTCTCATGTTTTAATGTATTTGCAGGTTATGCAACAGCCTTAGGGAATTGAACTACCAAGTTGCAAGCTTGGTTTTTACTCTTAAATACACTTGGCAATAGCTCTTAAATTTACTGCAACAGTTACTGTATATATTGGCTGCTGTCCATGTGCTTTATATGGCCAGGGAAGCGCTGCAGACTTTGATTCTCCCCTTTGAACAGTTTTTAGTGAACTCCTCTCAGCTGAGGCAGACTGCCTTTCGAAATGTGTCCTGTCAAAGTAGCAGAGATTTGGAGCTTTTTTCCTCCATGAGAAGGACAGACCACTTGGCACATCACTTGGTAGCAGCCACTGAGCTTTGACAGATGGGGTACAGTGGTTGCTGTTGGAGTGTATGAGATACTCCTCACCAGGAGCAGCCTTCAGCATCCTGGGAATCGCCTGGCTCTGTATCGCTGCCAAGGAGCCCTTCCATCTATCTACCTGGCAGTTTGTTGTACTTGCTGTTAGAAGTGCTATGCCCTGTTTTTTCCACTGAGAAGAGCGAAGTGGAAGGAGGCATCCCACAGGCTGCTGGTTGGACAGCCCTGTTGTGTTTTATTTCCTTCATGCTCTAAAATAGTCACATAATGCCAGTGCCAAATGAATGTTATAATAATCAATAACATGGATTGCTTGAATGTTTTTAAGCCCTCAGGACTCTGTTAGAACCCATTATAATGGCTGTATGTTTCAGGGGTGTGTGTGTAGGATTGAATTTTGACCCATGTGGGTCAAATTGTTGGGATTTATTGTTGGGTTTTTACTGTGTATTTTCTATGTCCCAGGAATGCTTGACTTGTGCTTCAAGCCCTAGTAAGCCAGCTTGCAACCCTTCCTGCTGCTGCCCTTTGCAAAGAGTAAGACCTCTATGAGCTCATATTTTTAGATGAGTTTTCTGCCTTGCTCAAAAGCAAAATTTCTTAATCTGACATGATTAATAGTAAAATGTTCCAATGTTTGTGCTGCTGTTTTGAGTGAAAAGGTAACTTTAGTGAGTCAGGAGGATAAGGTGTATATATTGCTGCTGTCAAGTGTGTCTGAACTTACTCAGTATGAACGTACCCAAAGCCGTTGGAATTCAAGGGACTGGTGACCCCTTCAGTCTGTCCCTCTTGTGCTGCAGAGACCACCAGTGCAGTATCCCATGCTAAAAGCAGAACATAAATGTAAGCTTGAAGAGATAATTTGAGGTTTAGGGGTGCTTTTGACTAGGTGGCAGCTGCAGCTTCAAATACTTCATCTCACAGAGGCAAGGTGCCTGTAGCAGCTGCTTATGATTGGTGTCTCCCCTTCTAAAAGCAGCCTGGCCTGGCACAATGCACTTGTGACAAAGTATCTGTGGGTTTAACGAGGGTGAAACTTGGCAAGTGTTGCCCAGAAAAGCACTGCCAGGAGCGGGAACATTTTTCAGATGGGTTAATGCAGTTAATGATCAGTTGTTTCTATCCAGAAAGTAACCTTGTGAGAAACACATTGCCCCTTGGATTAAAATGATCTGCTCAGTTCTGTAACTGAAGACAGGATATACTCTTGCATCAGTCCAAGACTGTCCTTGGTCAGCAATTTGTATTTTCAAAGCATGATTGTGAGGATGTCTGAATGATGAATGTTCAGTGTGATCCTTGCTTGTGCTTTGGTTTAGGCTCTGTGGATCCTTTTAAATGGGCAAGGAAAAGGAAGTGGGTAATAGTATGCTCTTGCCTAAGGAAGGGAACAAACTAGAAAAACAGATGGTGCTAAAAATAGTTTATTACCAAGGTTTAAATATGGGTCTGATTTTATTCCCCTCCTTATAAATAATGCAGCTATAAATCCTGCTAGATATCAGTAACTATTGAATTATCTCTAAACTGCTGAGTGTTACAGAACCTTCTGGAAGCTTTCCAAGCTTGGTGTTGCCCTTCATTCATAGGATCAACATTTAATTCCTTAACAGGGGAAACCTGAAGAATTCATCCTCTTTGAATGGCAACATAGACGCAGGGGGCTTGAATGAGTGCTACAGGCTAAGGCATCCCATTGCAGTGGAAGGGGAGCCGTGCTTGATGAGTTCCTGCTAGGTCGCAGCCAGGATGAATCTCCTCTTTTCTTTTCTGCAACACATGAACAATCAAAGGCTCCTTTTTTATCAATTGTTGCCATGGAGGGCGTCCATTTAAAGTTCAAATTCCAGCAGGCTTGGGAAGAAGGAAAGGAGATAGAAGTAGGCTGGGCTGGGAGATGGTAGGCAAGCATCAAATGTGAGCTGAAGACAAGCCAGCACTTTGTGCTGGTGACAGGACAGACCAGGCTGGGGGTACTTGGTTTTGAATGGATGCCTGGAAGTTTGTTGGAGTAGTGAATGAAATGCTGCTGAGGTAGCAGGCACAGAGAGCATCTGGCGTTTTGCTTCCTATGCATCAGCAGAGTGGGTCACAATGTGAAATTATGCCCAGAATGGCATTTAATGAAGTGAGCCCTTGTGCTGGAGGTTCTCTGTGCTCTGACGGTGAGGGAGTAAAGCCTTGAGGATAGTGAAGGAAAGGAAATCTCATTAGGGATAGAGGTTTTCCCCCTCTTTTGTTAATAGCAGTCTGTAACTAATGCCTTGCAAATAGCTGCAGCTCCTCAGAGCTGTTCAGTGCTGTGTTGCTTTTGTCATACCTGAAACCAGCTTTGTAAGTGTATGGCACTTTTCTGTAAGCAATGTGCTAAGAGGAGGAGGAGGAGGCAGCTTAACATCCGCTGCAGATTTGCTTTTCTTTTCTGGCAAGTTGCTGTATGTACAAGTGTTCACTGTTGAAAGAGCTAATGAGTCCCAGACCAGCTGCATTTGACATTATGAGGAAAGGGGCCATCTATTAAGTCCAACCAGCTGTGGATATTTTCTTTCTTAATTATGACTTTGCTGTCATAAAATTGGATTATGCTAAAATTATTGGTGATGTTGTTTGGGATACAATGCAATATTGAGTTAAGAGCCATGGTTCGGTGTTATATATAGGGTACTTAATGTTCCTAAGCTGCACCAGAGGGTTTAAAGAGAGGTGAGAGCACTTTACTCAGGTTTTACCATTTGGGTTTTGGCAGGTGGCAGGGGATTAGGGTTGGTTTTTTTTTTCTTGCTCTGAACCACATGAGATGGTGGTTAGCAGAAGAGGTAGAAGTGTTTCCTCATTGATATAGGAACTTTTCCCAGATCTCATGGCAAAAAAAAATGAAATCTCAGTGTAACTTTAAAAAACTTGTTAGGAACTGAGTTACATCTCTTTAACTTGGGGTAATTTGGGGAGAAGGGGGTTCCTTCAATATTCAGTGTTCTTGTAATAATACATTAAATCAGTTTATCTTAAATGAGTATATCTTATCATAGATCAGTGAATCTTTATGGTAACAGAATGGAAGGATTCTGAATTCTGAAACTAGGCTTTGGTCTTCCATACTCTGAATATTGTCTCTTGTGAACCTTGACTTGCTTTTTGACAGTGTCCTGGGTTCAGCAGTAGCAGTCATTTTTCTCCTTCTTGGTAGCTGGTGTAGTGCAGTGTTTTGACTTTCAGCTCGGGAACAGAGCTGATAGCAATGTTTTGGTTTGGCCAAGGACTTTGTGAGCCTCATGCTCTGCCAGGGGGGAGGGGAAGCCAGGAGGAAGCAGAGACAGGACACCTGACCCAAACTGACCAAAGAGGTATTCCATACCGCAGCACGTCATGCCCAGGAGGTAACTGGGAGTTAGCCAGAAGGGCTGGGAGACTGCAGGGTTGGAGGAGGTATCGGTCGGTGCTTGGTCGGGCTGAGGGGGGCAAGTTATCGGTCGGCTGGTGCTGAGGTGTTGTATTCTGTTCTCTTGTTATTTCCTTTATCATTATTATCATTGGTGGTAGCAGTAGTGATTTGTGTTATACCTTAGTTACTAAACTGTTCTTATCTCAACCCGTGGGAGTTGCATTCTTTTGATTCTCCTCTCCGTCCCTCCGAGAGCAGGGGGAGGGCAAGAAAGGGGGGGAAGTGAGCGAACAAATTACCTGACTGGGTTTAAACCACGACAGTTCTTTTTGGCGCCCAACGTGGGGCACGAAGGGTTGAGATAACAACAGATTTGACTGGATTAATAGTCACTCGTCCACAATGCTGATTTATTGGCTCTCACAGTTGTTCTTGTTGATCTCACAGCTTCAGAATGTTGTAACTTACTTAGAGCCGGTATTTGCTGTGTTAGTGTTTATCAAGTGTGGGGCCTGGGCTGAGGTTCTTGTCTCACTGTGCTTTATGGCAATGGCTTGTAATACGGGCGGGCTCCAGCAGCAGGGCGGGACGGACGTGGCCGTGGACTTGTACCTGGCCGTCCGGCTGCTCTTCACCGTCCTGGCCCTCACCCTGCTCTCCCATCTTCGTGAGGCTGCGGGGAGCCGAGGGGGAGCGGCCCCGGGAGCCGGCGGCTGCTGAAGCGGCTCAGGAGAGCGGCCCCGGGGACCAAGCGGCGGCGGGAGCGGGGCCGGAGGCCGCCAGGGGACGGCTGCCGGTGGAGGAGGTCGGGGCGGTCGAGGAGAGGAAGGAGGCGGCTGCAGAGCAGCGGGAGAAGGCGGCGGAGGAGCCGAGCCCCGCGGAGGAGCCGAGCCCCGCGGCCGAGCCGAGCCCCGCGACGGCCGAGAGCATCCCCCGGCAGCCGCCTGCCGAGCCCCAGGAGGATGCAGGAGACCACGCAGCACTTCCCAGCAAGGCAGAGGAGGAAGAGCTGGACTCAGAGAAGCTGGTGGTGGGAGAGCCGGCAAGCACAGCAGCTACACCAGCCCCAGTGACAAGTACAGCAGCATCGTTTGAGAGTTCTGAAGGTTTTGAGTGGCCTTTGGGTATCCTTGGGACCTGCCTGCTGATTGTGATGGGGATCAGCATGTTGGCACACATACAGACTGTGTTTTACCCACAACTATTTTGTCTGATCTCAAAAGTTAAGCAGAGTCAGGTTTGGGTCTTGTCTGGGATTAGACGACAATATAGGGGGACCAAGAGGTTTTCCCCAAGGCTGGATAGTCATGAGTGGCAGGGTGTGTGGGACAGTATCGGCAAGTATCTAGTCCACTGGGCCCCTCCAGTGCTTTGGAAGCATTGGAGATGGAAGGCAGCTGTATGGAGTCCCCAGCAACAAGCTGCAGAAACTGCTGAAGGGGACAGTGAATTATTTTAAGCCTGGTGGGCCCATGGCACTTCAGGCCATCAGAGCAGAGATGCAACATAGAGATGGACTCATGATCGAGGGGTGGACTTAGCAATGGACACTATTGCCCAGGTTATCCACGAGTGTGAACACTGCACACAGTCTCTCCTGCTCTGGAAGACTGTTACAAGAGGTGGAGCCTGACATCATGGACCAGATGGACTCAGCAGCTTTATAGGGACTGGTCCATGCACTAAGATAAGAGTGCACTGAGATAAGAGTGATGGTATATTGAAAATGTGGGATCTGAGCATGACGTGAATGGTATGGAATAAGGGGTGGATAATGTCCTGGGTTCAGCAGTAGCAGTCATTTTTCTCCTTCTTGGTAGCTGGTGTAGTGCAGTGTTTTGACTTTCAGCTCGGGAGCAGAGCTGATAGCGATGTTTTGGTTTGGCCAAGGACTTTGTGAGCCTCATGCTCTGCCAGGGGGGAGGGGAAGCCAGGAGGAAGCAGAGACAGGACACCTGACCCAAACTGACCAAAGAGGTATTCCATACCACAGCACGTCATGCCCAGGAGGTAACTGGGAGTTAGCCGGAAGGGCTGGGAGACTGCAGGGTTGGAGGAGGTATCTAGTCGGTGCTTGGTCGGGCTGAGGGGGGCAAGTTATCGGTCGGCTGGTGCTGAGGTGTTGTATTCTGTTCCCTTGTTATTTCCTTTATCATTATTATCATTGGTGGTAGCAGTAGTGATTTGTGTTATACCTTAGTTACTAAACTGTTCTTATCTCAACCCGTGGGAGTTGCATTCTTTTGATTCTCCTCTCCGTCCCTCCGAGAGCAGGGGGAGGGCAAGAAAGGGGGGGAAGTGAGCGAACGAATTACCTGACTGGGTTTAAACCACGACAGACAGTCAATTCCTGACTTGGTGCATCATCTTCTGAAAAGAGACCTGAACCGAACTGATTCACCTGAGTGTTTTTCTCTGCAGAGAGGTTTATTGAAATGGCTTTGGAAAGTCTTATGTTTAACTGTCACTTTGCCTCCTGTTAGGCTTGTACTGCATAGATCAGTTCCTGCTGCATGTGTATACTGGTATGTAGGTGTGATAAAAGCAAAGCAGATGTCTGAAGCACATAAAATGAGCTGATTCATTTTATCTACATCAATTAGTAATGTCAGTTTGCCCTTCCATTGTGATGGGAAGTATTGACTTGTTTATTTGCTCTTTTTCAAGTATTTTCAAACTGTAGAGAAGCTTGTATGGCTTTTTAAACTTACTGTTAGATGTGATTTTTAATGGAGTACAGTTTTATAAGCAGATGTTTTCTGCATACGTGATCTGGGAGGTGATGGCTTAGCGTTAAGGTTAGCTGCAGATAATCAAGTAGCTGATCTGTTTGTATACCTGAAAGTACTCAGTTCTTACGCTGCTGATGACACGTGCTTCTGCAATAAAACTGAAGTATTACCAAATACTGAATTTTAAGTAAATGAGAATTCTGACTAATTTCCCAATTTGTTTTCATTATAGTAGCAACCATGTGACTAAAACATAAAAGGCATTTATGGTATGGTAGGAAGCTTGCAAGTTGTGGTAATATAAACAAGTTTGAGTCTTTAAAACAAAGTGTGTGCAATACTTGAATGTATGGCTTTCTGGATGTTACAGCTTTTTCATACAAACTGATCCTGTTACAACATAAAGCAAAACCGAAGTTGGCCATACAGTGAGAAGTTGAGCTCAGTTTTAGTGTTACTGTAGTGCGTTAAGATTCTGAATGTTGGCTCTGCCTTACACAAGTTTCATATAGAATCGTAGAATACTTTGCTTCTCTTCTGACTTGATATGATGTATTTTAAAACATGTATTGTTTCTCAGTGCAGCTGAAGGATAAAGGACCACATATGTGGTTTCCTGACCTAACTTTTCTTTTGAGAAACCACTGAGCATCAACTGCTTAAGTGCTGTCAGCTCTGGTATTTGAACAAATAAACTTGTCCAAATCGTATTTATCAAGCAAGTTTTAGCACAGGTTGACTCGGTATTAAAAATACACGTTAGGCTTGCCACTTGATGTCAAGAACACTTCTTGAGCCACACTGTTTCAGAAACTTTCAAAATGGTCCAAAATCAGATACTAAGCTAGAAAAATACAGTACACGTATCGGAAATTGAAGGTGAACAGTGCTAATTCTATTCTTTCTAAACAAATGTGTTGTGTTCAATGTGTCTCTGGAAATAATTAGTGGTGAGAGTCCACCTACAGTTTGAGTTAATGCTCCTACAAGAATTTATTGTGGTTTTTGCACAGAGTTGGACAAAAGATTCCTGACATCACTTGCACTTTGTCCACACGTGTGTGTAGACACCTATGCGTGCATGTGTGCACTTGTAGAACAAGATCGTAAGGCTTTGTTTTGGACAAGTATTTCTGTAGTGGAAAATGGGTCTGAAGAAGGGGAAACTGTTCCTAAACTGAAGTGTTTCCCTTTCTATCCCATCCCCCTTCCCTGGCAAAAGTGAACTTTGTGGTCCAATTATAGAATCCCTTAAAATGTTAATTATGATAGAGCGCCAGCATAACCCAATAATATAGGTGAGGCTGACATCTGTCAGTAACTAATGAGGGTAGCTTTAGAATCAGGATTTGCAGTTCACTTCTCTAATTTCTTATAAATTTGACCCATCATATCAAGTTAATATTTGACCTGAGAATAAAAAATAACATGCTGGAATTTTAAGAGAACCTGGTACATGGGTGTACTCTGCAAAAATCAGTACATATGTGATTCAGTTGTGAAAGTAATTGTTTGCAGCTCATAGCAAAGTCATGAAGGAGTGAGACCTTGGCTAAACTGCTCAGGAATAGAAGTTCTCTATAAACATAGATGACACATAAATGGCAGGAAATGAAGCCAACATGGTCATGTTTTGAAGCCACAAGGGTCAAATCCTGTCCTGTGTTACTCTGGTGCACAATCAGTCAACTTAAATCATGTTACTTGAGAAGAGGGTTTGGCATGGTGAAGTCAACTTCAGAGTATGACTGATTATTAGGAGTTTTGTAGAAGCACAGGCTACAGCTTTTTCTCTTCTTGTTAGAATGCATTTAGCTAGAAATTTAGTGCAACTCCATTGTGTTGTATGTAATTTTAGAGCTGACTGTAGTATGCAAGTCTGTTGATTCCCCTGCCAGAGGATGAATGCATTAAAAGGCTTTGGCTACCCAGGGTGGTCTTTGGTTTTTGGATTTTGAATGCTGAGAGATGATATTGTCAGAAATAGTATTCTTGTTAAGCAGTTTTACTGCTCATTTTGAGCAACTGTGAAGTGTGTCAGTGTATATCTGTGTGAAGGGAAGTATATGTAGCTCATGTTAATGATATAAGCATGCTTCCTTTATTTCCCAGTTTAAAATGTAAAAAACTAGATGCATCTTTCTAAAATCTGTATGAATTGGGCATCTTTTTAAACCAAGTCTCTATAAAATTATTCATATTTTTAATGAAGGTGGAAATGTGCACTTTGTTTCTTGTTTCCAGAGACTCTTCTGTTTCTGAAAGGAAAGGTAAAAGATCTTGAACCTGAAAGGAGGGAACAACTCTGGTAAAACATGAATCATTTCTGCTGGGGGAGAGCATGTGCTTACATTGTTTCCCTCTGCGCCCTTCTGCTACAAAACCAGATGTGTTCATCATCCCTGCATGAGCACAAATGGTGCAGCTGTTTGTTCGTCACACCGTCACACCACTCATTAATGCAGTTGGATGATGTGAATTTGCTGGACTGAAGCCTCTCAAGCTTGTGCTTGGAATTGGAGGCCTAATTCCACACTGTCCAGCTCTCCAGTTTATCCATAAAGTGGATAAATCCACTGTCCATATTAGAGACGTGCTTAGGGTCAAGCAGGAAGTAGGAATGTAACTACATGGTGTACAAATACAGTTGTTAAGGCAGAGCAGTTGCTTTGGTTCTGCAAGAGACCCCAGACTGCAGCTGCTGCCTAAGAGCTAGAACCCACCTTCCAGGGCACTCTTCCTGCAATTTCAGTACCCTTTTGGGTCTTTCTTTCTGTGGTGCTTCTTTCCTTTTGAGAAAACCTCTATTCTAATGCATCAGTGCATTGCAGACAAACACTGCTGCAGTATCCAGTAGTTGCCTTGTTTGGCTTTAATCTTCTTTCTCCTTGGCCAAAGTCTTGTACTGTACTATTAGCTGAACAAAGCAAATGTCATTATGTTCTACTTTGTATGATGCTATATTATCAGCCGGTTCAGAACAATTGCATCTACTGTGTGAGCCTCTTCTGTTGTAGTTCGTGGAGTAATTCATAGCATCTGTAGATATTTATGCTTGCTAGACTGGTACTAAGAATAGTTGCAACTTTCTACTTAATTACATGCAGGTGAAATAGGTAGACCTGATGTTTGTAGAATGTAATTCCACGTTCTTATAATAAAAACTTGCATGATTTATACTTACTCCAGCAGGAAAGGTGAAAGGTTGCTGTTCATAAATGCACTGAATTAGAAAATGTAAGATGCCAGCATCTTAATTAAAATTCCATACAGTAAACTTTTTAAATGCAGTTTAATGTTGGCCTAGATTTTATACAAGGGGAAAATTACTATATATGTTCACACTCCTCATGGTAGTACTGGTGTTAAATCATGTTCTTGACTGTATTATGTTAACTCAGCTTCCAGTTTGTCTTTAAAAACAAACAAGTTAACCCCTATGATGAATGGTCCTGGACTGCTAAACCCCAGCACCTGAGTTTCCTGCGCTTAACTGCCCCCTTCAACCCAAATTTAATGTAGAAAGGAATGAATGAAAAATAGCAGCAGTGTTTTGTCTGCTTAAGTTCAGTTTAAACACCTTTAGACTGCCAAACTTTAATCTGCTTGAATTCCTGAGTTTCTTATGTTACTTAATGTTGGAACTTAATTGAGCACATGTGCATGCAAAGCATGTGATGGGGTCTGTGAATTTTCTTCTCAGATGTTCAGGTGATCTTTGCAAACCACTACAAGGAACAGAGGCTATTTGGTTTGAGTGTGAAACTTAATTTCATATATGGAGTGCCTGTCATGAATAATTTTGTCTGAATTTGGGGCAAGAGGGAAGCAGGTGGTTGTAATCCTTGCTGTCTCTGGAATTTGCTATGCCTGTGACTTCACACGTGGCTGTTTGGCTGTTTTGATAAAAGCTTTTTTGATAAAAGTACTGAATGCACAGTGGGTTGGTGTGATTCTGAAAAGGGAATAGAGCTCAGCTGAAGCAGTGACCCCTGGTGTCACAGAGAAGAGTGTGTGTTTCCTTCCTGTCACTGGTGGATTCCTTGGGAGAAGAGGTCCCAGCTATTTCTGGAGTCCCCAGCTGTGCAGTTCCTAGCAGGGCACTGCAGGTACAGCTGAAAATTGCCTGCCTGTTTCCTTGGTACATGATTGAGTTGAGTTGGAGATAAATCTGACTCTGCAGTTCTAACACCAAAAGGAATTGTTCACCTTCATGTGCAGTAGACACGCGGATTACCTTGCAGTTACTGAGGAAAGTATCCATGGGCTGGGAAAGGAAACAGAGCAGGAGGGAACTTTTAGTTAATTGTTGTTCTTCCTGGTAAAACCTGTTGGGCTTTAGCATCTTGTTCCATATCTTCAATGGTAATAGGAATGTATTTTAGTTATTAAAAGTTATATTTCATTTTCTATTCCCCTGTGTTCTAGGAGAAACATGAGCAGGGGTCTCCCTCAATCCATCCTTCTCAGAGAGTGGTGTGGTCACCTCTTGTCTCTCTGCCTCCAAACAGAGTAGTGCTGAATTCCAGTTATAACTTGAGGGAAATGTTTGGTTGGTTTACTCAGTTAAGAGTTTATTAAATGTGTTTCAGTCCCTTATCTATGCAAGGAGGTTTCTGAAATTATGGTAGGATGTAAAATTGTGTAAAATTCACAGGTTGCTCTTGCTGACCATCCAAACAGGGTACCCCACCAGTGATGTTCTCGTGGTAAGTGTGTGGACTTGTGAGGCACAGGTTAATGGTTGGCCTCAATGTTCTCAAGGGTCCTTTCCAAATTGAACGATTCTGCAATTCTAAGAAAAGTTGATTTTTGGACTCAGCTCTGTCCCTCATCAGAGAAATGGCACTGCAGGAAGGCAGTGCGTCTGCCAGCTGAGGGAGGGAACATCAGGGCTTGCTTCAGGCTCTTTCCCGTGGTGTTCCCCTGGAGCCCCAGGGAGCCCCGGAGGGAGCCCAGCGGGGCAGAGGCAGAGCCACCTTGGGCTGGGCGTCTGCTGCTGCTGAGCTGGGCCGGGCTCCTGGGACGTAGATAGATGCTGGCAAGCGGGCAGAGCTGCAGAGACCTCTCTGCCCAGGAGCGGGGCTGGGGCACTGCCTGCAGGCACTCAGGGGGAGACCTGCGAGCCTCGGAGAGCTTAAAGGCACTCGGCAGTGGAGGATGCCAAGAGGTCTCTGCAGGAGAAACGTTCCGAGCCGTGCGCGATAAGGCTCTGGGTGCAGGGCAATGCAGCTGCAGCTCCTGGAAGGATCTCCTCAAGCTGCTGCCTCGGACAGTCCATGGGATCTGTCAGGAGGGCTCTCTTGGTTTCTCTGTTTAGGTAAGGAGGAGGATGTGATCACAATGATGAAAAAGAAGAAACAAAGGGATAATCCTTCTTAATCAAACACTTTGTTACTTTAAGGGGTACTTTGTTTAACTACTTGAATGTCTAAAACGTTTTGCTAATTAAAGGGGTACTTTGTTTAACTGCTTGAATGCCTTAAGGGGCTTAGGTAATCGAGAGATCCATCCTGTCACAGGATGAGGTGAAACTTGTGTATTGAATAAGTAACTATATAAGAAATGGAATTTAGGGGGGCTAAAATGGTGGTTAAGCTTGTGATAGACATCCCCCGTTACTGCATTACCAAGGAATTCAATAACTCTTTAAGAAGTTTCTTCACCCGAAGACAAGACCCCAGCAACAGGAGGAGAACAATGAAAAGGACCCACGTCAGCGAAGAAAACACGGGCTGCTCCCGCCGGGCAGGCAGTCCCGCACTCAGTTCACCAGGGACCGGTAGGCAGGCAGGAGACAGTGGTCGGTGAGCAGGCGGGGAGCCTGGCGCACGCAGAGGTGGGCTGGGTGTGGGGGTGTATGTCTTTTCCACAGAAGCCTTCCCGAGGGGGCGAGGGGACGAGTGCCGGGCCGGAGAGCGATCGATCAATCGATCGACTGATGGGAAAAAGTGAAAAAAAAAAAAAAAAAAGGAGGCCTCACCTGTGGGCGGATGCACCTCATAGGAACTTTCCCAATTACCTGAGGCTCCCAGCATCGGCTGCAACAGGGCTTCCCAGCTGAAGTGTGGGCCTGGAGGATGGTTTGGTGGTGACTGGTGATGCATTTTTTCTTAATCTCTGTTCTCTCTATGCAGTATTAATTTGATGCACTGCTAATTGTCTTCAGTACTTTTACACATATACACAATTAGTTTTATTTTACTTATTTCCTGTATAGAAATATCTACCCAGTTCCCTTTACTGTGCCTTTTTGCTTTGGTGTGCTTGTTTAATCCACTGTGCATGTTATACAGCTAATGTGTGATCATTTTGTGGAGTACCCTGCCTGTCAGCAGAACACTTGTGTTCCCAGCAACCTCCCTGCCTCTCTTACAGACACCAGGTCCTGCTGCATTCCAGAAGGTGGAACTGGACGTCTACAAAAAAGGGGCTCCCATGTACACGATGGAACCAAAAGCAGCCTTGGAGGAGACAAAGCAGGGAAGCCGGGGCCAGCAGACTACCGCCCAGGCAAGGTAAGGCAGCCTGCCCACCTCTCCTCCTCTGCTTTGCAGCTACCAGCCTTTGAGCATCCCCACCTTCTGTTGGGGCTTCTGAGAGCACACAACCACCTTAGCGCAGTGACCAGTCACAGGACAGCAGGCCTGCTCTCCTGCCTTGGCCCAAACCTGAGCAGAGGGAGGCCAAGGAACACATCTTTGCCTCTCCACTAGCTCAGCTATTGAAAGCTGACACGTGCTCACACATCATGAGCTGTTCAGAAGGCATAAGCAGATCTTGGATCAAACCTTTCACTGGGCACTGGGGATCAGGTGGCAGAGCAGGGGCATCCAGCAATGTCTTGCTGTGGCTAGAAGGGCTCTGGACTTGGAACTAATTCCATTGCCAGCTCAGCTCCAGCCATGAGCTTGCCCTGCCACATGGAGTGAGCATATCACTCCAGTTTTCATCAGAGACTAGATTTTTCCTTTGAGTGGCCTTCTAAAACCCCTTGAGGGATGTATTTTATCTGCCTCTTAGCTCTGTCTCTCTTGACTTTAACTTCCTCCGCAAAAAGGGGAGAGATGCCAGTCAGTACTGTGGCAGACCACTCGCAATGTCCTAATAACACCAGAGGTTTCAAGTGTGCCACTGGGACAGGGAGACTTTAGCTAAAATTTCTGTCATGGTTTAGCCCAGCCAGTAACTCTCTTTCCTATTCCTCCCACTGTCTGCCGGAGGGAGGCAGAGGAGAATGGAAAGAACATTAGCTCCTATGGGTTGAGGTAAGAACAGTCGAGTACCTAAGGTGTAACACAGAACAAATGCTGCTACCACCAATAATAATAATGATAAGGTGAATGACAAGGGGAGAGAATAAAACTGGTCACCACTTGCCGTCCAATACCCAACCTGCCCTGAGCAGGGATCTGGGCCTCCCGGGTGACTCCCCCCAGTTTCCCCCGGGGTGGCTGCAGGGTCTCTCTTCCCCTCTGCGGGATGGAGCGACGTGGGAAGGGGGAGGGAACAGTAGCACAAGGGACGTGGCCATGCCGGGGAGTGTCACAGACCTGGTCACAAAGGGCCCCTCTGTGACCCCACCACCAAGGGCAGGAGGCGCAGGGCATCCAGTGCAGGCTGGACCTGGAGCTGGGATAGTGCCTGTGCCAGGAGCTGTCCTGCTCTTGGGAACCTTCTCTGCAGCTCTCCTTGTACCCAGCCTGGATGTGCTGGGCTTCCTCCAACTGCTGCCGCAGAAAGTATACGGACTCAGTCAGAGGTCAGTATGATCAGAGAAAAGCCATTTATTACAAAGCCTTAACTCCTTATATACTGTTTCTTATGTGCACTTACAGTGATTTGGCATATTATGATTGGATACATGTCTTGAAGACCCTTAGTGACTAACATATAATTGGTTAAGCACAGATGTGAGAACTTGACAGACCAGAATCTGTAATTACACACATACAACCTCGACCAGTTAGTTTTACTTCCACAGGACCTTTCCAAATGCCGGTTTCCAAATCCTTGTAGTGGACCAGAATACTCAGAGTTTTAGTCATATAACTTGAACCTAATGCTTGACCATGTATTACAGCAGGGGGGTCATTAAAGTCTCCTGTCAGTTGCACAAAATTCATAACATATACAGCTTTCTGTATTCTTGCTACCGGTGTAAGTCCTTCTTCCCCCGTTTTTTGTTTTTTTCCAACAACTGTTTCAAAGTTTGATGTCTTCATTCAATAATAGCTTGTCCTGTAAGAGAATAGTGTCAATAGTAACATGGACATATGTCAATTTCCCAAAAGAGGGTACATGAGTCACATTCATTTGTCAAAGCTGAAGAGGCTGGAGGCCTCGAGGGTTGACTCCAAGGCCTATACCTACTGCTTGGCCTTGACAATCAGGGCAAGATTGCACAATGCCTCGGGCATCTGTTAGGGACAGTCCAAACTGTCGAACTAACATTTTTGTTGATTGATGGAAGAAGGCATAGGATGCTTGAGCTTGTTGAGAGATATTTACAGAGGGTCCTGCCCATGCTGGGGCAACTAATTTATCCACTTTGTTATTGCCTTCACTAAGGCTTCCTGGAAGGCCTGAATGACTGTGAATATGCATAATAAAATATGTACATTTACGAGTATTCACAAGATGTAATAAGGTTTTTAACAAGTTCCACAACCTGTGATTAGAGACTTGTAAAATTGCCCTTTCTGTACGTTGAACAATGCCTACAACATATAAAGAATTGCAGACAATATTCAGAGCGGTGTCAGGCCATCACTGAAATACTGCAATAACAGCACTTAGCTCTAGTGTTTGTAATGAATCGGAAAAATGACCAAGTATCTTCTGCTCTTTCCAACCATCATCTGTTTGCCAAACATATCCGGCCACGTGATTGATTTTGCTTGCATCCGTAAAGACATTTAATCCTACAACAGGTTTACTGGAATAAAAGGTAACATCTTCAAACTGATCATCCTTTAGCATTGTAAACATCTTATGAGGTGGAAAATGTATATTAAGAGGACCAACAAAACCTATCAGAGCACACCGAAAAGCAGAGCTAGATTGTTGTACCCATTCTAACCATACCCTGGTAAGTGGCAAACAAATTTGTGATGGTGATCCATTATGGACCCCATAATTTCCTGACAACGTGAACGACCTCCTTCAATCAAAAGAGCAAATACTTCTGACCGAGTAGTTACAGTTATATGTAATAGATAAGGCAGGAAGATCCATTCTAAAATGCATAAAGGATCAGTCTTTTGAAGATCACACTGTGCTAGTAGACTAAATGGATGATACTCACTGTTGACAATAAACAGAATAACCTGTAAATCTGGATTCCATTGAGAAGCATAAGAGGTAGTGATTTTTGTCATGATGTGATCTAAGGCCTCATACTGAGCTTTTGATAGAACTCTTTTTTGTTCTGCCTTTGACTCACCCTTTAAAAGGGGCATCGGTCAGATCATCATTTGTGATTCCACACAAAGGACAGACTCATTGGATATCACCCATCAATTTCTGCACGTCAGACAAGGTTTTTATCTGTGTGGTAATTTTAACTTTCCTAGGCCTAATTTCAGTTCCGGAAATGATCCACCCCAGATATTTCCAAGGGGCTTCACATTGTACCTTGTCTGGTGCAATTACCAGTCCTGCTTTCACTAATTCTGATTGTAGCAGGCAGAGCAGATGGTCCTTGTTTAAATCTTTGCCTGCAATTAGGATATCATCCATATTTGCAGTTTTTGTCGGATCAGTTGCAATGCCCAGGCAACATACAGTTGACAAACAACAGGAGAATTTTTCATACCTTGAGGTAAAACAACCCATTCATATCTCTTAGCAGGCTCTCCTTTGTTACTTGCTGGGACAGAAAAAGCAAATTTTTCACAATCTCTTGGGTGTAGAGGAATAGTGAAAAAAACATTCTTTTAAATCAATGATTATTAAATCCCAACCCTGAGGTATCATTGAAGGGCTAGGCAAGCCAGGTTGCAAAGCAACGACATTCAATTGTCTTGTGGCCAAATTTGTCACATTTAATACATTTGTCTGCAAAACCAGTAACACCACCCTGAGGGGGGCAGGTTGCTGAACTAATTTTCTTTACAGTACGCTGTGGTTTTTAAATATCCCATCCATCCACAATTGTAACATCTCATACCTTTAGTACCCCCATGATTACCCTGACCTTGTTGTAGAAGGGGTTTAACAGCAGCGGCGAAGGCAGTAGCCATGTATCCAGCCTTTTCCTCTGCTGTGCCCACTTTAGAACATGCATCCATCATCTCCTGAAGACCAGCAGATTTTGGCAAAACCTGCAAAATACGCTTACAAGCTGGGTTAGCATTTTCCATAGCCAGAGACATAAGTATCGATTCTTTAGCATTAGATGCCAGATCAATATTCTTTCCAATAGCCTCTGTCAATCTGTCAATAAATTGCATATAGGGCTCAGCAGGTCCCTGCTTTACTGATGTATATGAAGGATTAGGCTTTCCTGCTTCTGGCACAGCTTTCAGAGCAGCTAAAGCCAATTGCTGTGCTTGCTGTAAAACTTCAATTTTCATATGAGCTTGTACTCCATCAGGGTGAAATTGTCCCTTTCCCAGTAACATTTCAGATGAACCACTGTGCAAAGGGTGATGAGGATTACACTCTGAATTCTCATCTGCAGCCCTTGCAGCAAGCTCCTCAAACCCACTTTTAAAATGTAGGAGCTGTGAAGGAGTTAATAAAATTGCAGCCACTCTGAGACAATCATCTGGAGTTAGAACAGAACTAGAAAAGAAAGCAGATAACATTTGCTGTGTATATGGGGAAGACAACCCATACTGAGTAATTGCTCCCTTAATTTCTTTCATAGCTTTCCAGTCCATAGGAGTCCAGGCAGATTGTCCCTGAGTATTTATAATAACAGGGAATGCAGCCGGAACATCTATCGGTAAAATAGTACCGTCTATGATTGCATCCTGAATGCAGCCTCGCCATCTCATGGCACTCGGATTAGCTTTATTAGAAGGAGCATTAGTAGGAGTCCGTGTAACGGCACATCACACAGACTGATCTTATCTGTTTTTTTCCGGTTTTTCCGGTTTTTCTGGGGCTTGCTGCCTCTCCTCCCCCAATTTGCCCAGACGGTCCCGCAAGTCCTGCAATTGTTTATCTAAGGATTTTGTCCATTGTCCCCAGTTCCGCTCATTTTGTGGCTCCGGTGGGAGCGATGCAAGTGGTGGTGGAGGTGGTGGAGGTGGGCATTTATTCGGAGTTACACTCTCCTCCTTAGGAGACTCCCACCCCGGCAAAAAATCTTGGAGATTAAGTTTAGGGGCAGTAGCAGCACGAAAAGGGTTAACATCAGTTTGTTTCGGTTGCTCAGTAGCCGCTACTGGCTCCCGAGTGTCAGCTGGAGCTACCGCCGGTAAAGGCGTTGTCGACACAGGATAGGGGAAAGGCGCAGGGTCCTCAAACATTCGTACCGTACTGCGCGCCGGTTTTTGGCCAGAATGTTTTATGCCCGAAACAGACGACACTGCCATGGCTGTAGCACCGGGTGCTGAATCTGATGTAGGTGCCGAGCCCTGCTGTTGTGAAGGCGAGTCAGATTGAGCTGTAAAAACGGATTTTGCCGCCTGTTTCTCAGCCTTCATTGCGGCTAGAGTCCCTCTCAGTAGTCGCCAGGGGGCAGCAAGAGGCTTCGCCTCCTTAGACCCACAAGTAACTTGATCCCACAGGCATGCCCCAATTTTTTCCCAAGTCCCAAGATCAAAAGCTTCATTAACACCCTGAATCAGCTCTTTTTCTTTACTCCAGAGCAACAATCTTTTTAACAGATTACAGTCATATTCTATCCCTCTATGCTGGAAGAGCTTAAGGATGACCATTTTTTTTTTTCCCATCCTAACCCTCTTCCAGACCCCGTTGGCTGTTACCTTATTTGCACTGCGCAGTGTCTTCCGGGCTCACAAGGCTCTGTTCCGAGGCGATTACCTCCCGATCCTGGTCCTGCCGGCTCAAACCCAGCCGACGTCCCTGCGGCTCCGTGTTTTCCACTTTCTTTGGTGCCACGCACATTAATTCCTTCAGTTTTAATATGAAAAATATGGGGGTCCCTGTTCAGGAGCCATTTGCCGCAGAAAATATATGGACTCAGAGATCAATATGATCAGACAAAAGCCATTTATTACAAAGCCTTAACTCCTTATATACTATTTCTTACATGCACTTACAGTGATTTGGCATACTATGATTGGATGCATGTTTTGAAGACCCTTAGTGACTAACATATAGTTGGTTAAGCACAGGTTTGAGAACTTGACCTCGAAAGCTTGCCAAGAGTCCACAGTTCTCATTAACTCGGTGAAGTCCATCTTCTTATCTTGCTTGTTTAGACTTCCTCAGGCCTCTCATGGCCTTGCTGTATCTTTCAGGATTTTCAGAGTTTATGTACCAATTATCCATTCTCCTGTGAGAACACTGCCTCCACAAACTGCCATACCCCTCAGTAGGGAGTGGGGGCACTTGCTGGATCTGCTGCTGCACACCTGAAGGGAAGTGGACTTGGAGCTGTGACTCCTTCTGCTTCACAGGGGAATGGTTCAGAGAAGTCATCCTTGTGGGCATAACTGAAAGGGCCTTATTAATGACCAATGGTAATTAATCAGGGACCGAATTAAATGAAATGGGAATCCAATGGTGATTTAGCAATAATTAAATTTTAATTCAATTGTGAATTCACAATGATTTGTAGATGATGTAAATGATAATTTAGATGATGACTTAGAGAATGAGTTTGCCTTCCAATATCTGTTTGATGCCTACAAGAAATCTGGAGGGGGATTCTTTACAAGCACATGTAGTAATCAGACAAGTGGGAACAGCTTTAATTTGACAGAGGGGTTGAATAACATGAGACCTTAGGAGGAAGTTCCTCCTTGTAAGCATGGTGGGACACTGTCGCAGGCTGTCCAGAGCAATATCAATGTGGCAGTGGGTCTTTCCTGGTTCAAGGAATGCAGAGAGGCAGCTCTGCCCAGATTTACCTCTGATTTAGTATGAATTTGATGAGCAGAGAACTGCTATTGAATAAGGGTCAGGACTGAGAAGATGGTCCCTGCTCACGGCAAGATTGGAGTGAAAAAAACCAACCCCCAGTTTGCCAGTGGGATTTGGGCTGTGGTGACCCATAAAGCACCCCCAGAGCATCCTCAGGACCGCAAGAGCATCCTGTGGATACCCCTAGAGAATCCCAGAGAGTGCCTGCAGCACCTCCAGAGCACCCTGTGGATCAGACCAGACCTAATGCATTATAATGGACTTGGGGACATGTGGACCACAGGGGTGGCTGATTCTGGAACACTCCATGTTCAGGTGTGTGACTTCACGGAACCCCATGGAACCCTTCAGCGGAGGCACCGGGAAACGACAGCTGCCCCACAGAACACAAGATGCTGGTGGAGGAGGCAAGAGCAGCTCCTCTGCTGGTTCTCATCTTGGTGTCTCGGAGCCGGTGACATCTGTGGACACAGGAGCGTGGAACGAGGTGGGTGGTGATGGCGATCTTGGGGTGCTTTAGGAGTTGCCAGAACACTTCAAGTGACTTCCCCAGAGTGGCTGCTTTGGACTCGGTGTGCGAGTTGTGCTGGCTGAGCCGGCAGCGGAGCACTACGGGTGCTGATGGGAGATCCTGGGATCTGCCCTCATTTCTTGTGTGGAGAAGCAGGGCCTGTGGGGATGGGACAAGGGGAAACAGCTTTAACCTGACAGAGAGGGGAGGTAGAGATGAGATCTTCGAAGTTGTTCCATGTAAGGGTGGTGGGACACTGGCACAGGGTGCCCAGAGAAGCTGTGGCTGACCCATGGCTGGCAGTGTTCAAGGCTAGGTTGGCTGGGGCTTGGAGCAAGCTGCTCTAGTGGAAGGTTTCCGTACCTGTGGCAGGGTTTGGAGCTGGATTAGCTTTAACATCCCTCCCAACGCAAACCGTTCCGTGCTTCTGTGACACCCTCAAGTCCCCAGGGCTGCTGGGTGGCAGGAGCTGCCCCTCAGGAGCTGTGCGCTAACGTCTCCTTTCTCCTGCAGGCCACACACTCGCTCCCTGCTGCTCTGCTGACCTCAGGCTGGCGTCAGAGAGACTCGTCTCAGCCATGGGCTGCACCGTGTGTCTGACAGTTCCACCGCTGCAGGTTGGCAGAGCTGGCATCTGGGAATACAGAACTGCTCAGCAGGAAGGAGCCACCCTCAGTTATGCTTTTGATGGAGCCAGCACCACTGCTCACCCTACGAGAACCATGTGAGGTTCAACAATGAACTTCTTGCTGCAGATAGTGCTGCAGCGGGGGGAACACTGGCTGTACCGCTTCAGGTCCCAGCTGGAGGCCAAGGGCTGGTTGCAGCTGCACGTTGTGGGTGAGTGATGAGATAGAAACCTTCCTCCTCCATAGCCAAAGAGCTTGAAGGTGCTCTGGGTCTGAGACCTGTTGAACTGTGGGTTTGAACGCTTACAGTCACTCTATCTCTCCTAGAACCACTTTCCAAGCCAGAAATTGTGGGCAACTCAACCGTGGAGGTAGATTTTTGCTTGGAGTGTGTCTGGGGGGCTTAAATTCAGTCTGGGTGCAGACACTGTGGATTCTCTTCTCCACAGATACAGCAAAGGTTTTGCTGCCCATGATGCTGGCATGTAGTGCCATGGGCTCACTGGCAGGTGAGTACTAGGCATGTCTCTTGCCATGGCTTTTTGGCCACTGCAGTGGCTGCTGCATAGAAGGAGGGATGTGGGAAGAGGCTCTGTGCTGGCTGAGGTGACATGGTCATGCTGGGTCCTAGGTTTCCCCCGCAGTAACCCTGTGGGCAGGGACTGAGGCTTTGTCACTGCTGCCATTGCAAAGCAGGGCATCCCCTATCTAAGGAGGTTGTGTTGTTCTCCCCTCCCTTCCCACTTCTGCCTAGGACAGCCCTTAGCTGCAGCTCAGCGGTGCTGCTCT
Organism: Pezoporus flaviventris; assembly: GCF_033815535.1. Classification (NCBI taxonomy): domain Eukaryota; kingdom Metazoa; phylum Chordata; class Aves; order Psittaciformes; family Psittacidae; genus Pezoporus; species Pezoporus flaviventris. Next base: position 35,460 of record NW_026892715.1, on the reverse strand, counting down.
GCCTCCTTTGGGCTGCATGTACTCGGTCCAATGTTTCCTATATTCCAGACTGGGAAATGCTCTGTGTTGTCTGGGAAAGCCTGAGAGTTCCTTCCATCAGCCCTTCGAGGGCATCCTCTCCTCAACATGCTATTGATTCATGAATCATGGAATCCCAGACTGAGTTTGGCTGGAAGGGGCCTTAAAGCTCATCCAGTTCCAACCCCCTGCCAGGGGCAGGGACACCTTCCACTAGAGCAGCTTGCTCCAAGCCCCTGTGTCCAACCTGGCCTTGAACACTGCCAGGGATGGGGCGGCTACAGCTTCTCTGGGCACCCTGTGACAGCTTGGCATCCCTGTCCCCATGGGGCACACAAAGAGGATTCTGTGTTTGACTGCTTTATTGATTGTCTGGAAGAGTTTGTGTGGGTGTGTCCTGTGAGAGCACCGCTGCTGCCTTTGGAGCAGTGCCCCCCATGTTCCTCCTGTCCCCTCTCTCTTTTCCCCACTGACTCTCTGTGCCCAAGGCTGCAAACCAGGGGCAGGTCCTTGATGATCCTGGCCTCCTCCTCTACTGCTGGAGCTGAGCCAGATGCCCCGGCCTTTGCTCAGCACCCCCAATCCCTTGGGTGTTGCAGGGCCTGCAGGAGCGCTGGGACGGAGGGGGCTCGCTCCGTGCAGTTCAGTGTCTTTGAAAGAGGCAACCTGAACATTGAAGTTCTTTTTGTTCTGTCAGGGCCAGTTTGAATAGGTCACAGGAAGAGCCATGCTCAGCAAAACCCCATTCTACTATGAGACAGTGGTGGGAGTGTACAGGCCAAGTGAGTGGTATGGTTTTAATTCCTGTATTAGCTATTTCCTGCTTCCTCATGCTCTGGTTTCCATTCCCATGGCTTTCCCTTTCATAACAGTGAGTACAGTGGGCGAGCAATGATAGAGAACCCAGGTCCATGTTTCCTCCAGTATCCTGGAGGACCCATAAGCTGTTGTAATTCCTTCCTAGGCTGGGGCGTCTGCCCTTGTTCTGTTTTTCTGAAGGTATCTGCAGCAATCCCTGCACTGCTGCTATCCACCAAGTACCCTCCGATTTGACTGGTTTCTGCTTGGTTTCTGACATTCCGTAGGTGGAACTTCAACTTCTGCACCACAGAGTGCTTGCCACACTGCTGTTGCTGCAGTTCTTTGGGGCAACCTCCTCTGATTATGGCATCATCTATGTATCGGTACATTTTCACCTTCTGAGGAAGTGAGACCTTGTATGGGTTTGTGGTGTTCATGGGAGGGAGGTGAGTCCCCTTCCAGCCCCACGGCTACAGTCCCAGGATGAGATGCCTCAGCTAACCAGGCTGAATCCCATCCTTCAGCAGGGGTAAAGGAGATCCCAGCCTGTCCTGGCCTGATGAGGGGAAAAGATGTCTCATGAGGGGACAAGAAAAAGGCTGCCCACAGGTGTTGGAAATACCTTTGCTGGACATATTTAAAAGACATGTAGATTTGGCAATTCTGGACATGGCGTAGTGCTGGACTTGACAGTGTTTGTTTAATGGTTGGACTCGATCTTAAGGGTCTATTCCAACATAAATGATTCCATGATTCTACAAAATCTTGTTTAGACCAAGCTGTCTCTCAGCTGAGGAATGACACTGCAGGAAGGCAGTGTGCCTCCCAGCTGAGGGAGGGAACATCAGTGCTTTTTAATGCATGAATGCATGATTGCAGTTCTTAGTGCAAACCAGAAAATATTTATTAATTATGCTGGCACCTTCTGGATAAGCTTTTCTGAATGAGCATCTATACTCCCTGCTGAAGGATGAAACCTAGCCAGGTTAGAAAAAGGCAGTAATCAGTGCAGGTTGGCCCAGTTCCAGAGCTAGGTATGACAGCCAAAACAGAATAAAACAAAACTACCAACTTAACCTCACAGTAATTCTAGCAATATTAGAGAGTCTTCAGCAGAGGTGCACTGACACTAAGGAGGTTATTGAATTTTAATTTCTTTCTTTAAGCAAATGTATCTAAAGTAGTCATCCTTGAATAGCAAAACATATCAATAGCCAACTAGAAGATCATGCAGTCTGAGAGGCTTTGTGGATGCTCATGCCACATTCTTCAATCTTCAAAGGAGGTCATTTATATAGATTCAGTAGAGACATTTATATAGATTCAGTAGAGACCCCTCTTCCACCTTCGAAAGCAACTCTAAAAGCTTAAACAGTAAAATTCAAGCAAAAATGCACCTCTGCTGCTGCCAAACAGATAGATAGCCTATGCCTGAACTCAATGTACAAAACAAAAACATCGCTGTATGTTAACCACTTTAGCAGATTCAAGTTTATTTTCAGAATATACATCTACCTTCAGCAAACTGCAAAGCACAAAAAGAATAAAAATGCTGACAGAGACAGCAGCCTATAACTGATACAGACAACTGAAAGAACAAACTTTACACATTATAATAATTATTTTATTTTCATAGCCATTTGTCCTGGGTTCAGCAGTAGCAGTCATGTTTTTTCCTTTGTGTTAACTGGTGCAGTGCTGTGTTTTGACTTCTAGTTGGAGAACAGCGTTGGTGAAGCCGATGTTTTCGGTTGTTGCTAAGTGATGTTTACCCTGACCAAGGACTCTGTGAGGCTCATGCTCTGCCAGGGAGGAGGGGAAGCTGTGAGGAAGCAGAGACGGGGCGCCTGACCCGGGCTAGCCGGGGAGGTATTCCATACCACAGCACGTCATGCCCGGGGTGGGGGGTAACTGGGAGTTACCCGGAAGGACAGGAGCTTCCGGGTGGAACTCGTTTTCTTGGCCGGTGGTATCGTATTCTCTTCCCTTGTTATTTTCCCTTATCATTGTTTTAGCTGATAGTAGCGGTGGTGATTTGTTGCTGGACTGTTCTTGTCTCAACCCGTAGGAGTTGCACTCTCTCGATCCTCCTCCCCGTTCCTCCGGGAGCAGGGAAGGGGAGAGGCCCGGTGCAGGGGGGGGGGAGACGGACACGGACCTTGATTGTTGTCAGCTCGGCACCACTCACTGGGAGTGAGTGAACAAGTTACCTGACTGGGTTTAAACCACGACAGTTCTTTTTTGGCGCCCAACGTGGGGCACGAGGGGTTGAGATAAGAACAGATCTGACTGGATTGATAGTCACTCGTCACAATGCTGATTTATTGGCTCTCAAGGTTTTTCCTCTTGATCTCACAGTTTCAGTATACCATATCTTACGTCCATCCGGTATTGGCTGTATTAGTGTTTTTCAAGTGTGGGGCTTGGGCTAAGGTTTTTATCCCATTGTACTTTATGGTAATGACTTGTAATACAATAGAATCATTGATCATGAAACTGATCTGGTTTATGTTCCCAGTGTGGTCACCACCTTTATACTTTGGGAGGTATATGATGGAGGTGCTTAGCAATTACACATCTTTTTTCTCCTTCTCAGGTGCTCAACCTGTGAAGGAGACATCCTTTTACCCTCCTAGTCGTCCCCCCAGACCATTTACATTTGAGAGTTTTGAATTTTTTAAATGGCCTTTTAATGCTGTTGAGACTTGTTTACTGATGGTGATGGGAATCACCATGCTAACACGCATACAGAGTGTGTTTTGCCCACTACTGATTTCAAGAGTTAAGCAGATTCAGGTTTGGGTCTTGTCTGGGGTCAAAAGACGATGTAGGAGGACCGAGAGATTTTCCCAGAGGCTGGACAGCCATGAGTGGCAGGGTGTGTGGGATAGTATGGGCAAGTATCTAGGTCAGTGGGCCCCTCCAGTATTTTGGAATTTCACTACCGAACAACTGCAAAATCCAGAAGAATTAGTAAAACACTTAAATGAGGTGTGTGGTCATTCTGGCCATACCAGAGATGGACAAATCACGGCAACGTGCTGGGGCTTGGCCTATGCTTACAGGGCCTTGTTCAACACTATCCAGCACCTTCAAAAGGAAAAGAATATCGGCGGATTTGAGGGCAAAGCGACAGTCGCTGCTCAAACTTTGGCCGCAATGAACTGCGCAGCTACCCCAGTGGCAAGTACAGCAGCTGCTCAAACTTCAACTGCAACAGACAGCGCGGTTACCCCAGCTCCAAGCACGGTAGCTACACCACCCCCAGCAACAAGTACAGTCGCTACTCAAACCACAGTGATAATCACTGCAGCCAAACCAGAGGACCAATTCGTACCAATATCAGTTGCCCCTGTACGCAAGAGAACAAGCAAAAAGGAGGCAAAAAGGGTGAAGCGAGATGAAGAACCAATGAATTCACCACCCGGTCCAGAATCTGATCAGGAGTCATCATCACATGACGAAGAAGAAGAAGAAGAGGTAACTTCTCGACCTCGAACCTCAACCGAGCTGCGGAATATGCGAAAAGATTTTACCCGTCAACCAGGGGAGCACATCATCACCTGGTTACTCCGATGCTGGGACAATGGGGCCGATGGTCACGAACTAGAAGGTACAGAAGCCAAGCAGCTGGGATCACTTGCTAGAGAAGGGGGAATTGACAAAGCAATTGCAAGAGAGAAAAGGTCCCTCAGCCTTTGGAGGAGGCTCTTGGCAGCTGTGAAAGAAAGGTTTCCGTACAAGGACGATGTTACGAGTCGTTCGGCCAAGTGGACTACTATAGACAAAGGCATCCAGTCTCTGAGGGAATCAGCCATCGTAGAGATGATCTATCACATCAAGCCAAATAACGGGGATACACCTATAGATCCAGATGAAGTTGAATGTACACGACCCATGTGGCGAAAACTTACACGGAATGCACCGTCATCATATGCCCATTCATTGGCAACAGTGACCTGGAATGACATAGTACCACTAACAGTGGATGAAATGGTTCATAAACTCCGAGAGTTCGAAGACAATCTCACTCCTTCCATCATCTCAGCTGTGAAAAAACTGTCCCAGGACCTCGACAAATTGAGGGACGATGTATCTGATTTATCCAGCTCCTCACGTGTACCAACACACGTCTCAGCTATTAACAAAAGACGTCCTATTATTCAAGAGAGGAGATACAGAAGGTATACGCCACGGGGTACCCTATGGTTTTACCTGCTGGATCACGGAGAAGACATGACAAAGTGGGATGGAAAACCTACTTCAGCTTTGGAGGAACGGGTGAGTGAACTGAAGAGGGGAGCAAGGGCCAAGACTGATCGTCCCATGAGAGCTACGGCTTCAGTCTCTGGTGAGCAGTTTCCCAGATGGAGTGGAAGAGCTGATTTTACTCCAGCTCCTGTGATAACGAAGAATAATCCCTTTCAACACGACTTAAGTGTCCAATGCTGTGACGACCATTAGAGGGGCCCTGCCTCCAGCCAGGTGGAGGTAGGGGACAATCGGATTTACTGGACTGTGTGGATCAGATGGCCTGGCACATCAGTCCCACAGAAGTATAAGGCTCTAGTAGATACCGGTGCACAGTGTACCCTGATGCCATCAAGCTGTCAAGGGGTGTAACCCATCTATATTTCTGGAGTAACAGGAGGATCCCAAGAGTTGACTGTGCTGGAGGCTGAAATCAGCCTGACTGGGAGGGAGTGGCAAAAGCACCCTATTGTGACTGGTCCAGAGGCTCCATGCATCCTCGGCATAGACTACCTCAAGAGAGGGTACTTCAAAGACCCAAAAGGGTACCGGTGGGCTTTTGGTATTGCTGCTTTGGAGACTGAGGAAATTGAGCAGCTGTCCACCTTGCCTGGTCTCTCAGAAGATCCCTCTGCTGTGGGGTTGCTGAAAGTTGAAGAACAACAAGTGCCAATTGCGACCACAACAGTGCACCGGCGGCAATATCGCACCAACCGAGACTCCCTGATTCCCATCCATCAGCTGATCCGTAGACTGGAGAGTCAGGGGGTGATCAGCAGGACCCGCTCACCCTTCAATAGCCCCATATGGCCAGTGCGAAAGTCTAATGGAGAATGGAGACTAACAGTAGACTATCGTGGCCTGAATGAAGTCACACCACCATTGAGTGCTGCCGTACCGGACATGCTAGAACTTCAGTATGAACTAGAGTCAAAGGCAGCCAAGTGGTATGCCACGATTGATATTGCCAATGCATTTTTCTCCATTCCTTTGGCAGCAGAGTGCAGGCCACAGTTTGCTTTTACTTGGAGGGGTGTCCAGTTCACTTGGAACCGACTGCCCCAGGGGTGGAAACACAGCCCTACCATTTGCCATGGACTGATCCAGACTGCACTGGAACAGGGGCAAGCTCCAGAACACCTGCAATACATTGATGACATTATTGTGTGGGGCGATACAGCGGAAGAAGTCTTTGAGAAAGGGAGGAAAATAATCCAAATCCTGCTGAAAGCCGGTTTTGCCATAAAACGGAGTAAGGTCAAGGGACCTGCACAGGAGATTCAGTTTTTGGGAATAAAATGGCAAGATGGACGTAGACAGATCCCCACAGATGTGATCAACAAGATAACAGCAATGTCTCCACCAACTAATAAGAAAGAAACGCAAGCTTTCTTGGGTGCAGTGGGGTTCTGGAGAATGCACATCCCAAATTACAGTTCGATTGTAAGCCCTCTCTATCATGTGACCCGGAAGAAGAATGATTTTAAATGGGGCCCTGAGCAGCAACAAGCCTTTGAGCAAATTAAACGCGAGATAGTTCATGCAGTAGCCCTTGGACCAGTCCGGACCGGGCCAGATGTAAAAAATGTGCTGTACACTGCAGCTGGGGAGAACGGTCCTACCTGGAGCCTCTGGCAGAAAGCTCCAGGGGAGACTCGAGGTCGACCCCTCGGCTTTTGGAGTCGGGGATACAAAGGATCTGAGGCCAGCTATACCCCAACTGAGAAAGAGATACTGGCAGCGTATGAAGGGGTTCGAGCTGCTTCGGAAGTGATTGGCACTGAAGCACAGCTCCTCCTGGCACCCCGGCTGCCCGTGCTGGGCTGGATGTTCAAAGGCAGGGTCTCCTCTACACATCATGCAACTGATGCTACATGGAGTAAATGGGCTGCACTAATTACACAACGAACTCGAATAGGAAATCCCAGTCGTCCAGGCATTCTAGAAGTCATCATGGACTGGCCAGAGGGCAAAGATTTCGGAATGTCACCAGAGGAGGAGGTGGTGCGTGCTGAAGAGGCCCCACCATATAATAAACTGTCAGAAAGTGAAAAGCAGTATGCCTTGTTTACTGATGGCTCTTGCCGTATTGTGGGAAAGCATCGGAGATGGAAGGCAGCTGTATGGAGTCCTGGACGACAAGTTGCAGAAACTGCTGAAGGAGAGGGTGAATCGAGTCAATTTGCCGAGGTGAAAGCCATCCAGCTGGCCCTGGACATTGCTGAACGAGAAAAGTGGCCAGTACTTTATCTCTATACTGACTCATGGATGGTGGCAAATGCCCTGTGGGGGTGGTTGAAGCAATGGAAGCAGAACAACTGGCAACGCAGAGGTAAACCCATCTGGGCTGCTGCACTGTGGAAAGATATTGCTGCCCGGGTGCAGAACCTGGTGGTGAAGGTACGTCATGTAGATGCCCATGTACCCAAGAGTCGGGCCACTGAGGAACACCAGAACAACCAACAAGTGGATAAAGCGGCTAAGATTGAAGTGGCTCAGATGGACTTAGATTGGCAACATAAAGGTGAATTATTTTTGGCCCGGTGGGCCCATGACACTTCAGGCCATCAGGGCAGAGATGCAACATACAGATGGGCCCGTGACCGAGGGGTGGACTTAACAATGGACACTATTGCCCAGGTTATTCATGAGTGTGAAACATGTGCTGCAATTAAACAAGCCAAGCGGTTAAAGCCTCTTTGGTATGGAGGACGATGGTTGAAGTATAAATATGGGGAGGCCTGGCAGATTGACTATATCACACTGCCACCAACCCGCCAAGGCAAGCGCCATGTGCTTACCATGGTGGAAGCAACCACCGGGTGGCTGGAAACATACGCTGTGCCCCATGCCACTGCCCGGAACACTATCCTGGGCCTTGAGAAACAGATTTTGTGGCGACACGGCACCCCAGAGAGAATTGAATCAGACAATGGGACTCATTTCCGGAATAACCTTATAGATATTTGGGCCAAAGAGCATGGCATTGAGTGGGTATATCACATCCCCTACCATGCACCAGCCTCTGGGAAAATCGAACGGTACAATGGGCTGTTAAAAACTACACTGAGAGCGATGGGTGGGGGAACTTTCAAGCATTGGGATACACATTTACCAAAGGCCACCTGGTTGGTCAACACCAGAGGATCTGCCAACAGGGCTGGCCCAGCCCAGTCAGAACTTTTACATATTGTAGAGGGGGACAAAGTTCCTGTGGTGCATATGAAGAATTTGCTGGGGAAGACAGTCTGGGTTATTCCTGCTTCAGGTAAAGGCAAACCCACTCGTGGGATTGCTTTTGCTCAGGGACCTGGATATACTTGGTGGGTAATGCGGGAAGATGGGGAAGTCCGATGTATACCTCAAGGGGATTTGATTTTAGGGGAAAACAGCCAGTGAACTCAATTGTATACTGTTGCCTGCTGTGTAATGCTTTTATAGCCCATCAACTAGATGTCTCCAGGTCACCAGCGACTGGCCCTGACTTCCCTCCAGCCATCATCCCAACAGAGAATGAACTTGGAACATCATGGACCGAATGGACTCGGCAGCATTATAGGGATTGGTCCATGCACTGAGAAAATGATTTTTTCCTCTTGGTCTGTATGTATATGGATGTATATATGTGGGAGAGCGATGGTGTATTGAAAATGTGGGATCTGAGCACGACGTGAATGGTATGGAATAAGGGGTGGATAATGTCCTGGGTTCAGCAGTAGCAGTCATGTTTTTTCCTTTGTGTTAACTGGTGCAGTGCTGTGTTTTGACTTCTAGTTGGAGAACAGCGTTGGTGAAGCCGATGTTTTCGGTTGTTGCTAAGTGATGTTTACCCTGACCAAGGACTCTGTGAGGCTCATGCTCTGCCAGGGAGGAGGGGAAGCTGTGAGGAAGCAGAGACGGGGCGCCTGACCCGGGCTAGCCGGGGAGGTATTCCATACCACAGCACGTCATGCCCGGGGTGGGGGGTAACTGGGAGTTACCCGGAAGGACAGGAGCTTCCGGGTGGAACTCGTTTTCTTGGCCGGTGGTATCGTATTCTCTTCCCTTGTTATTTTCCCTTATCATTGTTTTAGCTGATAGTAGCGGTGGTGATTTGTTGCTGGACTGTTCTTGTCTCAACCCGTAGGAGTTGCACTCTCTCGATCCTCCTCCCCGTTCCTCCGGGAGCGGGGAAGGGGAGAGGCCCGGTGCAGGGGGGGGGGGAGACGGACACGGACCTTGATTGTTGTCAGCTCGGCACCACTCACTGGGAGTGAGTGAACAAGTTACCTGACTGGGTTTAAACCACGACACCATTAAAGCGGGGTTCCTTCATAATTCGCCATAACAGGAACACCAATAATGCTTGTAAAACTCCTAATCCAGAAGTCCACTGTATTTGTCCATCATATTTCAAAAACCATGGCAGTCAGGTGTAGTTCCCGACAACTGGAAAAAGGGAAATATAACCCCCATTTTCAAAAAGGGGAAAATGGATCACCCAGGGAATTACAGAGCAGTCAGTCTCACCTCTGTGCCTGGCAAAATCTTGGAGCAGATTCTCCTGGAAGGCATGCTAAGGCACATGAAAATCAACAAGGTGCTTGGTGACAGCCAGAAGGGCTTCACTAGGGGGAAATCCTGCCTGACCAATTTGGTGGCCTTCTATGATGGGGCTACAGAACTGATGGACAGGGATAGAGCAGTTGATGTCAGCTGCCTGGATTTGTGCAAAGCGTTCAACACTGTCCCACACGACATCCTTGTCTCTAAATTGGAGAGACATCAATTTGATGGATGGACCACTCAGTGGATAAAGAACTGGCTGGATGGCCGCACGCAAAGTGTGGTGGTCAATGGCTCAATGTCCGGCTGGAGACCAGTAACGAGTGGTGTCCCTCAGGGATCGGTGTTGGGACCGGGTTTGTTTAACATCTTCGTTGCTGACATGGACAGTGGGATTGAGTGTGCCCTCAGCAAGTTTGCTGATGACACCAAGCTGTGTGGTTTGGTTGATACCCTGGAGGGAAGGGATGCCATCCAGAGGGACCTCGACACACTTGTGAGGTGGGCTGATGCCAACCTCATGAAGTTTAACCATGCCAAGTGCAAGGTCCTACACCTTGGGTCGGAGCAATCCCAGGCACAGCTACAGGTTGGGCAGAGAAGAGATTCAGAGCAGCTCTGCAGAGAAGGACGTGGGGGTGCTGGTGGATGAGAAAATGAACATGAGCTGGCTTCAGTGTGCACTTGCAGCCCAGAAACAAACTGTATCCTGCATCAAAAGGAGCGTGACCAGCAGGTCGAAGGAGGTGATCCTGCCCTCTCTCTCTGTGCCCACTCTGCTCTCGTGAGACCTCACTTGGAGTATTGTGTGCAGTTCTGGTGTCCTCAACATAAAAAGGACATGGAACTGTTGGAACAAGTCCAGAGGAGGCCACGAGGATGATCAGGGGACTGGAGCACCTCCCGTATGAAGACAGGCTGAGCAAGTTGGGGCTGTTCAGCCTGGAGAAGAGAAGGCTGCATGGAGACCTCATAGCAGCTTTCCAGTATCTGAAGGGGGGCTATAGGGATGCTGGGTATGGACTCTTCATTAGGGACTATAGTGATGGGACAAGGGGTAATGGGTTAAAACTTAAACAGGGGAAGTTTAGACTGGATATAAGGAAGAAATTCTTTCCTGTTAGGGTGGTGAGGCACTGGGATGGGTTGCCCAGGGAAGTTGTGAACACTCCAGTCCCTGGTGGTACTCAAGACCAGGTTGGAGAGAGCCTTGCATGACATGCTTTAGTGTGAAGTGTCCTTGCCCATGGCAGGGGGGTTGGAGCTGAATGATCATAAGGTCCTTTCCAGCCCTAACTAATCTATGATGCTATAAGTCAGAAATTCCATTGGACCTATTCATGCACAATGTGAAATACGAACTCCTCTAAACGAGATAACAAGGTTTTATTGAGGGACAAAGTCAATAAAACAAAAGCAACAGCGCTGGGCGCATGACCGTAGTTAGAGGCGCAAGGGATTAGCATTTGTTACAGGTTTATATACTGTCAGTATTACATTAGTTACACGCATACTCATAATTCCCGCATAGGCGGGGGATATTATAACTAGCTTCAAGAATTTATTATCACAAGTCTCCTCCTCTTGGCATCTGCGCACTGCTCTGCGGTGATTGTGGGCAGGGGTCTTGAGGATGAAGTAAGCAGTCTTCCTCTTGTGAGTAGCGGTCTTCGAGGTGAAGTAAGCAGTCTTCCTCACAGTGTACTTTTCACCTTTGGCACAGTTGGACCCCCCAGCAATCACATAACCAGCTATATCTGTAATTATTCTGAGAACTAGCAAAGATTTAAAACAGTGTGACCTGCCTGCAAAATTTGTTGCAGGATGGGCAGACAAGGAGTATCCCAAACTAGCAGATGCTTGGAAGGTTCTGTCACTGATAAGGATGGTGTGAAATAACTCATTAATGTTTAGTGGGGCCACTAAATCCTGTTATCTCACCACAGACTTACAACACAAACATTGCTCTTTAAAACTACTTTAGAAGACTAGTGTGAAACAATTAACTCATGTTTAGTGGGGCCACTACATTCCACAGACTTACAACATAAACATTGCTCTCTTTCTACAACCTAAGTTAAGCTAAAAAGTACTTTATGTTTTCCAGGCACTAGCTTTCCTTATATCAAGCTTCACCCCCCACTTTCTTTTACCTTTACAAATTCTTTTGCTATGTGACTCCATTTAGATCAAGAGATCTGAACCTTTTTAACTTGTCTGGTCTTGTGTCTTTAGCTTGTTTTGTTTCTGTTATTGTAAACTTGTACAGTTATATCCACATAAGCACACCTATGATTTGTGAAAGCCAATACATTTATGTGTTTATCACACACAATATATTGCAGAAACCTGTCAGGACCTCTGATGTAGTCACCCTCAGGTCTAATCCCATTTTACTGGACGAAACGCTACAAGCATTCGTACAGGACGTACCCTACCTAAGAAACATCAAGGAAAACCTACAGTACTGTAAGTGTCTGGCCTTAAGCGTTGCTAGAACAGGAACGAGCTGCAAGCAGTCTATGAATCTAGAAATGACAGTAAATAGGATTGTGTGGAGGATGGGTGCAGCTTAGTCTCCACCACGAGCAGCGACTGAGACTTCATACAGATAATTGGATGCAGGCCTTGGGAAAGATAAAGAAAAGAAAAGGAACCAGCACTAAGGACAAGGAACTGGCTCTGAACATAGATGAAACATGTAGAGGCTGTGTTAGCAATAATATAATCATAAGATGCTGTGTTAGCAATAATGTAATCAGTCTAGGATGCTGTGCCTGCAATAATGTAAGAATAGAATGCTGTGTTAACGATAATGTGATCATAGGACTAATGTGAGATAAGCCTGTGCTAAGAAAAAGAAATAATGTCATAATGTTGTCAATAATACTCTATATAGCAGTAAGGGAACCGAAAATTTCAGTGCAGCACTTGCAGGGCTGGGACAGGGGCTATAAAGCTTGAGCTGTATCTCTTCTCTCCACCTCACAAGAGGAGTCCGTGTCATCTGTCGTTGCATGATTGCTTTTGGTTTATGAGCTGGTAAGCCTGTTTCATAGAGCAGTTCACAGTGGCTGACAGTTAAAACATTGGTTCATCCAGTAGTGCTTGTGCTACATGCCAAGAGGCATGGGGCCATGAAGGCTGAGGAAACTAAAACACACTCAGAAAATAAATACAAAAAAATGCATAACAAATGTTCATCTGATGTAGTTCCCCTTTAGAGAAGATGAGCAAGAGTTGGAGAAATAGTCCTAAGCCATAAGCATCACTACAAGGGGGCATACCACAAAAGTAAGTAAAAGTTCTCTAACTGGTTACTGAAACTCTAGAAACAATAACAACATCTGCATGTGGTACTAAACAACACACTCCCCCTCTCAAACCATTTCAAAAGTGTCAGACTGGTGGTTTTGCTGCTTTCTTGTAACCGATTTTTTCTTCTTCTTCCTTGGAATAAATTGCAAGTTAATTTCAAGGTAGAGAATCTTCTCAGAGAAAGTCTTTTTGATCCTTCTTTGTGCCATAGAAGAATTTGTTTGATATATTCTAATGTGCTTAATTGTAAAGGTAGTCACTTAATAGTCTTTGCAATCATTTAATGGAACAAAGCAATGACCTCTAAGAACAAAGAAGGGAATTTCTGCATCATTTCTATTCTCCCTACTGACTGAAACAAGCAAGGTGCAAAAGGGTAGAATGGTGAGTCACACTTCCTTTCATTCGCTCGATAAATCAAATGCAGAGATGAAAGCACACAAAAGATATTAAGACTAAACTTGAAAGAGTTATTGACAAAAATATGTCCAGAAAATGGAGAGGGAGCAAGTGCTCTACAATTCTGTAAATGGATGCTAGCAGCATCCACTGTAGTGGAAGAAGACAGAATAAAATAATGGAATATTAAAAATAATATCTTCTTCAAAGTTTCTTCTTACCCTTTCCTTTAGGTTAATCAAGCCTCTCAAAATAAAGCTTTCAATTTACTAATATATAAGGGGGGAAAAAAAGGGTTTTGATGTTCCCGATCAGCAACAACACAAGATATGCTACAAGATCTCATGTCTGTAACAAGCCCTCTCTTGTTTCTTTGAATTGCCAAGTTATTTTCCTTACTTATAAGCATCCAAATCCTTGGTGCACAACACCTCAAGAATGCAGAGTATGTAAAGTACGCCATTCATCTGGGAATTCATCTTCAGGATACTGTTGCTAAACAGTATCATGGAAATTTTGAAGGTTGAGAAAAACAGTCTCTTTTGTTCCCAACCTTTGCCTAGAACTGGAAATTTTTAGGAAGAACTGAAGAACTCTCTTCCCAAAATTAAATTTCACTATTTCTTTAAAGCATGTTTACTATACGATTTAGCTGGCTCACATAAAGTACATTTAGGGATATTTATTAGCTATTATTTACATTATCATAGCAATGTAGTTATGTATGAAGGGAATAGAACTGCACTACACTTAAGAGCCCAAGGGAAAATACAAACCACTAACAGGAAGCTTTCTTGTAATGTAAACCAACAGGAAAGCCAGCTACATGCAACTCAGAAGCAGTACTTGCAGTGGAATGATGAGGGAATTGAGTGTACTATCAGCAAGTTTGCTGATGACACTAAGCTGGGAGGAGTGGCTGACACGCCAGAAGGCTGTGCTGCCATCCAGCGAGACCTGGACAGGCTGGTGAGTTGGGCAGGGAATAACTTGATGAAATATAACAAGGGAAAGTGTAGAGTCCTGCATCTGGGCAGGAACAACCCCAGGTTCCAGTCTAGGTTGGGGAACGACCTGTTAGAGAGCAGTGTAGGGGAGAGGGACCTGGGGGTCCTAGTGGACGACAGGATGACCATGAGCCAACACTGTGCCCTTGTGGCCAAGAAGGCCAATGGCATCCTGGGGTGTATTAGAAGGGCGGTGGTTAGTAGGTCGAGAGAGGTCCTCCTTTCCCTCTACTCTGCCCTGGTGAGACCGCATCTGGAATATTGTGTCCAGTTCTGGGCCCCTCAGTTCAAGAAGGACAGGGACCTGCTGGAGAGAGTCCAGCGCAGGGCAAAGAAGATGATTAAGGGAGTGGAGCATCTCCCTTATGAGGAAAGACTGAGGGAGCTGGGTCTCTACAGTTTGGAGAAGAGGAGACTGAGGGGTGACCTTATTAGTGTATATAAATATATAAAGGGGGAGTGTCATGAGGATGGAGCCAGGCTCTACTCAGTGGCAAACAATGATAGGACAAGGGGTAATGGGTACAAACTGGAACACAAGAGGTTCCACTTAAACTCGAGAAGAAACTTCTTCTCAGTGAGGGTGACAGAACACTGGAACAGGCTGCCCAGGGAGGTTGTGGAGTCTCCTTCCCTGGAGACATTCAAAACTCGCCTGGACACATTCCTGTGTAACCTTATCTAGGTGTTCCTGCTCCGGCAGGGGGATTGGACTAGATGATCTTTTGAGGTCCCTTCCAATCTCTAGCATACTGTGATACTGTGACTTCTACAAAAGAGGAAAACCTGTGGATCCCTCAACAGAAAAGGAAAACGTCATACCATCTCTATTGCTTATAATGCAGGTGATTTAGTACACTAAATTTGGATACCAAATCCTGAATTTTATGGAAACTATTTTTTAAGAAGAGTCTTACTGGACATAAACAAAACTACTAGACATGAGCATCTGGTGAGAGTCAACAATTCAAAGTTTTCAATCATGCACACACAGGTAGTCTACATGCAGGAATTAAGGCCTAAGACTATATCTTTCAAAATGTAGTCTATTTGTGTGAAGTGTTGCACATTACTAAAATCCAAGATCAATATTTTAAATAACACTTTAAATACTCTCACTGATTATTTGGAGATGAAATCATTGTTTACAGAATTGGTGGCTCCAAGCTTCCTAAAACCCTTATCCAAGAGGATAGGCAAAAAAGATAGGGGTTTTTTTGTTTAGGAAAATTCCTCATTTTTCTTGTAATATTTCTAGTAAAGGATAATGTCAGCAGATCAGTACTGTTTCTACAGTAAGAGAGAGCGAGCATCATTTTCTGCTCTTGACAAGCTCCCCCTTAAATGTGCCTCTTAGATGTGATGCCCTGTGTCACCATCTAGCTCTGTGGAGCCTCTGTTTCCATGCCTGCTTTTAAGGGTTTTAAAGCCACTTTTTCACCTGGAAATGTAAAGTGGGAAACTCTATCAGGGGGATCAAAAACTAAATTTTAGGGGATACATTTAGAGAAAGCGTCCCTTAACACAGCCCACAAAAGTTGCAAGCGCATCAGGTTTGCACCCATAAAAACTGCATTTGTGTGAATAAACAGGGCAATTTGCAAATGTTAACTTGATCAGTCATCTCATTTGTGTGTACAAAAGCAGATTTGCTGTGTGTGTAAGCCTGAGCTAGCAAATTACCACCCAGAAGTATTAGAAACATCAGTACTTCTATAGTCACATTGTTGAGTAAAAGCAAAAACATTCTAAGACCAGCTTTTAAAATTAAAGAAAACTTCTCACAAAACATTGCTTAAGGTTCAATAGGATTTATCACTTTGACACTACCCTATTGTGAACCCATGTCTTCCAGACCTTAGGATCTTAAGCAAGACCTGAAATGTACCCATTCATAGAAACATAGAATCATAGAATAGTTCGGGTTGGAAAGGACCTTAAGATCATCTAGTTCCAACCCCCCTTCCATGGGCAGGGACACCTCACACTAAACCATCTCACCCAAGGCTTTGTCCAACCTGGCCTTGAACACTGTCAGGGATTGGAGTATTCACAACTTCCCTGGGCAACCCATCCCAGTGCCTCACCACCCTAACAGGAAAGAATTTCTTCCTTATATCCAGTCTAAACTTCCCCTGTTTAAGTTTTAACCCATTACCCCTTGTCCCATCACTATAGTCCCTAATGAAGAGTCCATACCCAGCATCCCTATAGCCCCCCTTCAGATTCTGGAAGGCTGCTATGAGGTCTCCATGTAGCCTTCTCTTCTCCAGGCTGAACAGCCCCAACTTGCTCAGCCTGTCTTCATACGGGAGGTGCTCCAGTCCCCTGATCATCATCGCGGCCTCCTCTGGACTTGTTCCAACAGTTCCATGTCCTTTTTATGTTGAGGACACCAGAACTGCACACAATGCTCCAGGTGAGGTCTCAGAAGAGCCAAGTAGGGGGGCAGGATCACCTCCTTCGACCTGCTGGTCACGCTCCTTTTGATGCAGCCCAGGATACGGTTGCTTTCTGGGCTGCAAGTGCACGCTGAAGCTGCCTCATGTTCATTTTCTCATCCACCAGCACCCCCAAGTCCTTCTCTGCAGAGCTGCTCTGAATCTCTTCTCTGCCCAACCTGTAGC
Source organism: Pezoporus flaviventris (assembly GCF_033815535.1). Taxonomy (NCBI): domain Eukaryota; kingdom Metazoa; phylum Chordata; class Aves; order Psittaciformes; family Psittacidae; genus Pezoporus; species Pezoporus flaviventris. The sequence goes on along the minus strand of NW_026892715.1, from coordinate 18,494 downwards.
TGTGCCTGGGATTGCTCCCACCCAGGTGCAGGACCTTGCACTTGGCATGGTTAAACTTCATGAGGTTGGCATCAGCCCACCTCACAAGCGTGTTGAAGTCCCTCTGGGTGGCATTCCTTCCCTCCAGGGTATCAACCGAACTACACAGCTTTGTGTCATCGGCAAAGTTGCTGAGGGCGCACTCAATCCCACTGTCCATGTCAGCGACGAAGATGTTAAACAAACCTGGTCCCAACACAGATCCCTGAGGGATGCAACTTGTTACTAGTCTCCAGCTGGACCTTGAGCCATTGACCACAACACTTTGTGTGTGGCCAACCAGCCAGTTCTTTATCCACCGAATGGTCCACCTATCAAATTGATGTCTCTCCAATTTAGAGACAAGGATGTTGTGTGGGACAGTGTCGAACGCTTTACACAAGTCCAGGTAGATGACATCAACTGCTCTACCCCTGTCCATCAGTTCTCTGGCCCCATCATAGAAGGCCACCAAATAGGTCAGGCAGGATTTCCCCTTAGTGAAGCCATGCTGGCTGTCACCAAGCACCTTGTTGATTTTCATGTGCCTTAGCACGCCTTCCAGGAGAATCTGCTCCAAGATTTTGCCAGGCACAGAGGTGAGACTGACTGCTCTGTAATTCCCTGGGTGATCCATTTTCCCCTTCTTGAAAATGGGGGTTATATTTCCTTTTTCTAGTCATCGGGAACTTCACCTGAGTGCCATGATTTCTCAAATATGGTGGCCAGTGGCTTAGCAATTTCATTTGCCAGCTCCTTCAGGATCCACGGATGGATCTCATCAGGACCCATGGACTTCTGTATGTTCAGGTTCTTAAGGTCGTCTTGAACCAGATCCTCTCCTACAGTGAGCCCAAGGTCTTCATTCTCACAGTCCCTGCATCTGCCTTCCAAGACTTGGGTGGTTTGGTCAGAGCCTTTGCCAGTGAAGACCGAGGCAAAGTCATTCAGAACCTCAGCCTTCCCCAAATCCTGTGTAGCCAGTTCTCCCAAGAGCTTCCTGAGGGGGCCTACGTTCTCCCTTGTCTGTTTTTTATTTGCTATGCACCTGTAGAATCCCTTCCTGTTATCTTTAACACTCCCAGCCAAGTTTAATTCTAACTAGGCCTTAGCTTTCGTAACCTGCTCCCTAGCTTCCCAGACAACATCCCTGTACCCTTCGCAGGCTGCCTGTCCTTGCTTCCTCCTTTTATAAGCCTTTTTTTTCAATTGAATTTTCCTCAACAGCTCCTCATCCATCCAAGGAGGTCTCCTGGCCTTGCTGCTGCACTTCTTTCTAGTTGGGATGCAACTCTCCTGAGCTTGCAGCAGGTGATCCTTGAATATGACCAACAGCCTTGGGCCCCCCTGCCCTCTAGGGCTATATCCCATGGAACCTTACTAAGCAGGTTCCTGAAGAGGCCAAATTCTGCTCTAAGTCCAGGGCAGTGAGCTTGCTGCACTCTCTTCTCACTGTCCTGAGGATCTCAAATTCGAGCATCTTGTGATCGCTGCATCCAAGGCTGCCCTGGAGCATCACATTTCCAACGAGCCCTTCCCTGTTGGTGAGCACGAGGTCAAGCATGGCACCTCTCCTTGTTGGCACCTCTATTACTTGCAGAAGGAAGTTGTCTTCTACACAATCAAGGAACCTCCTGGATTGCTTGTGGCAGGCTGTACCGTCCTTCCAACAGATGTCAGGGTGGTTGAAGTCACCCATGAAAACAAGGGCCTGTGAGCATGAGGCTTTTCCTATCTGCCTATAGAGTGCTTCATCCACAGGTTCTCCTTGATCAGGCGGTCTGTAACAGATCCCCACAGTAATGTCTCCCATAGCTATATTCCCTTTAACCCTGACCCCCAAACTCTCTGTTAACTGCTCACCTGTCCCCAGACAGAGTTCCATACTCTCCAGCCTATCCCTAAGATAAAGGGCAACTCCCCCTCCCTGCCTGCCAGGCCTGTCTTTTCTAAAGAGCCTGTAACTTTCCATTCCAACATTCCAGTCATAGGAGCCATCCCACCATGTTTCTGTGATTCCCATTATATCATACCCCGTAGACGTGCACACATCTCTAATTCCTCTTCTTTGTTCCCCATGCTCCGGGCATTTGTATAGAGGCATCTGAGTCCAGCTCCCAATGAAGCCGGCTCATTGGCTGGAGCAGCTGGAATATCACTGCATTGCTCTGAGCATTTATTATAGGTTCTGGCAACTGACTGGGAGTGTTGGGATAGAATGATGCCCCCTCCCCCAACACAACTAGTTTAAAGCCTCCTTGACCAGCCTGGCAAGCCTCCTACCAAAACTGCTCTTTCCCTTCTTTATCAGACCAGCTCCACCAGCCCCCACTAGACCTGGCCTGCACACTTGGGTCCCATGTTCAAGACACCCAAACCCCTGACTATGACACCACCCTTTTAACCATTTATTAACCTGGCTAATCCTCCTAGCTTTTTTTTGGGTCCTGCCCTGTATCCTGGAGAATGGACGAAAAGACCACCTGAGCTCCAGAGGCCCTAACCACCTCCGCCAGGGCTCTCTAGTCCTTCTTTATGTTCCCCAGGCTACTACTGTCTATATCCCTAGCACCCACATGTATCACCAGGAGTGGGTAATAGTCCCTGTGACTTACTAGAGCAGGCGGCCTCTCTGCCACGTCCCTGATCTGTGCCCCTGGTAGGCAACACACCTCCCTTGAGACGGGGTCAGCCAACAGATAAGTGCTTCTGTCCCTTTCAAAGTAGTCCCCTACCGCTACGACCCACTGCTTTTTCCTGGCAGCACCAGTAGAGATCTTCTTTACCAGTGCATCAGCTGGCTGTTTCTGGCTTGAGTGCGTTTCCTCATTACCCCCCTGCAGGACAGCAAAGTAGTTCTGCGTGGGGACAACAGATTTAGGAGGACGCCCCTTGCTTTTGATTGTCCTTTTCCTCCTTTTTTTATTGTTTTTTTTTGTCACTAATTCCCAGTTTCCGAGGTTAATGGCCTCCTTCTTTCCTTCATGAGCTAGAGAGGAAGCTTGAGGCCCCTGCACACTTTGGGCCGGGAGCAAACATTCCTGCTTACTCTCAGCTTCCCTGACATCTTGCAGCCTATTGAAGGCATCAGAAGGCTCAGCCACCTGCTGCAGAAAGGCCTCGACCACGGAGCACCGAGTGCAGCCCTGCCCATTGTGCACCCTCCCCTCAGGAGACCAGCGCAGGCACTCTCTACACTCCGAGCTCTGCACTGCAGCCTCCCCTCTCATTGGCTCTGTCTGGGTGCCTATGCTGGCCACCACCGGGGCAGGCAGAGCAGAGCTCCCGGACAGGGCCCTGGTCATACAACGAGTGCTCACCATCCTGCTCGCCTGCCCGTGCAAACTGCTGCGCAAACTGCCTCGACCCGTTCTGCCTCAACCCGCTCTCTTTGCCCGCTCTGTTTGCCGCACTCCTGGTCGCTCGTGCTCTAACCCTAACCCTAACCCTAACCAAAACCACACACACACACACAAAAGAGGAGTTAAAATAAGTAATGCTGCAAAAGATCCTCTCTATCCTGTTGGCTGAAAAATGCCTTTGAACTCGACATGTTTAATGGATAATCACTTTGTAGTGCAGGATAGTCCTGGGTTCAGCAGTAGCAGTCATGTTTCTCCTTCGTGGTAGCTGGTGCAGTGCTGTGTTTTGACTTCCAGCCTGGGAACAGTGTTGGTGAAATCAATGTTTTCGGTTGTCGCTAAGTGATGTTTACCCTGACCAAGGACTTTGTGTTTTCTTGGCCGGTGGTATCGTATTCTCTTCCCTTGTTATTTTCCCTTATCATTGTTGTAGTTGATAGTTGCGGTGGTGATTTGTGTACATTGGTTGCTGGACTGTTCTTGTCTCAACCCGTGGGAGTTGCACTTTTTTTCGATCCTCCTCCCCGTTCCTCTGGGAGTGGGGGAGAACCCCGGTGGGGGGGGGGGACGACACGGACCTCGATTGCTGTCAGCTCGGCACCACTCACTGGGAGTGAGTGAACAAGTTACCTGACTGGGTTTAAACCACGACACTGCCTCAATACCTCAATAGATTGAGAGGTTGGGTTTTGTTGTTTTTTGTTTGTTTGTTTTGTTGGGGTTTTTTTGTTGTTTTCTTTTGTTTTTTTTTTCCTTCACTCCTTGGCTCTGGCATCTATCCTGGCCATTCCGCTGGTGGAGCACCGGGAGCTGAATCGGAGGTCAGCTTTTTTTTGTTGTTTTTTTTTTGTTTGTTTGTTTCTTTGTTTTTTTTTTCTACAAAAGTCACTCACCCTGCTTTGCACAGCTACAAATGCCAGCCTGCTCAGCTGCTGGCAACCGGCAACCGCACTTTTGCATTAACCCTTTCTTGCCCGAAATGTTAAACTGCTACTGGTTAAAAACTTTTACATGAACCCAACACCAAAAAATACACAGAACACCGTCTGCCCTCAACACACACACACACGTGTGGGATCCCACAAGCACACTCCATACAAGTACAATATTTGAAGCACAAAATCCAGACAATCATTACTCCCACTACAGTCCCACGTACAGACCGTGGCACAAGGACCCTGTGGAGACTAACAGGAAACCAGCTCCGAGAAGCATCATTGCAGTGTGAGGTGGCAGGCTCATCCTTAGCGGGCATCCCTGCAGAGGCTCTGCCTCCCCCACAGCGCATGAGGCTTGGGCTTTTATACTGACCAAAATGCACACTCATTCCAACACAGGTGGCCAGCCTATGTTGGAAGAAGTGGCCAGCAATATCTATAAAGGTCTCCAAAGGTCGATAGAAACGTGGACATACTTATATTCACCAACTTCTAGTACATGAGTATCACAGAGAGACTGTATCAAATGAGTTGTATAAGGGATCCCAAGTCCAGGGTCCATCACAGTATGCCCAATACCCCTGATAAGAGCATATGAGAGACCTTCCCACCACCAGAAAATCACACAATACGTCTGTATCCCGCGCTGATCTCACTTCCCTGGGGGAGGGGGGTGGTGGTGCTGGGTGTTTTTTTCTGTTGTGTTTTGTTTTGTTTTTTTTTTTACTTTACTGTAAAAAAAGGTTGCTTGCTTCACTTTAAGAAAGGCTGAAAACATCCATAAAAAGGATGTCCTGAGCTCAAATTTCAGTTAATTCAATCACTGACAAGTGGGGTGTCCTGGGGTGATGCTGACTCTTTCCAGGGTTTCACCCATCGAGCTGGCACCCACCGCAAACCGGAATCTGTAATTTACACACATAAAACCTCGACCAGTTGGTTTTACTTTCACAGGACCTTTCCAAATGCCGGTTTCCAAATCCTTGTACTGGACCAGAATACCCAGAGTTTTAGTCATATAACCTGAACCTAATGCTTGACCATGCATTATAGCGGGGGGGGGGGGGGGGGGGGTCGGTCATTAAAGTCTCCTGTCAGTTGCACAGAAAAATCATAACATATATAGCTTGAGTATAAGAGGATTTTAACCCATATGTGGTCACCGCTTGTCAGGCCTCCTTAATTATTTTGAGATCAAAAGCTTCCCACTCTTTACCCCCCTGCTGTGCAGTAAACACAGGATATGCATAGAGGCCCATTGCAAAAAATTCACCTGTAATAACTGCATCTTTGATTAACCTGTGCCAATGGTGCGCAGGATTTGTGCCCCCCGATACCTCTCCCACCCCCTCCCCCTGTTTGCCTTCTTTAAGGAAGGGGTTTTGCGGAGGATAAGGTGGAGGCACCGATAGAGATGTGTCAATCCAAGTCTTGAGGGCTTCGAGCTTTTTCATCAATTGTTGCAGCTGAGTGTCTCCAAGGCCAGTGAGTAGTTGCTGATGAGCTGAGCAGACTGACCTGGGAGACGATGAGTCAGAGTCTGGAAGCAGAGGATATAAATCTGGCTCAGATTCAGGGGACTCGGAGTCGAACTCAGGGTCTCCGTTGTTCACAGCTATGTCTTTCTTGTCAGGTGTCTTGTTCGGTACGTGGCCATCTGCGGACCTGGCTCTTTCTTTCATCGGCTCAGGGCGTTGATTTTTTTCAGTGCCGTTCCAGGTACCACAGGAGGTGCAAAAGTCATGGCTGCAGCACTATGATGGGGGGTAGGGGAGACAGCCCCTTCTGGAGCTGTGGCGGCAAATACAGAAGCTACCCCCGCCCTTTCCAATTTCATCTCTTTCAAAGTCTCTAACACCAGTCTCCAAAGTGTAGAGTGTTTCTGTGCACCTTTGGTCCCTTTACTAACCTCGCGATCACGGGACCACTTTAACAGCCTCTGTAAGGCGGCACTATCATATTGCAGTCCTCTCTTAGAGAGAATGTGTTGGAGGAGCTTCACCACTGCCTGTTCCTCTTTGGATAGTGAGTGCCCCATCTCCTCCCCGGCCGCTCACCTAATCAGGGCGAGATTCCCAAAGTTTTGCAGACGTCTGACTTCTCTGTGCCGGGGCAGCCCTGAATTTCGGCCGGCTCTCTGCCCCCTCCTTTTCGTCGGACCTTCAAACTCGTCTTTGTCGAGTTACCGATCGGAGGGTCCCTGTTCAGGCGCCACTTGTTGATGCGGGAGTCACGGACAAAGCAGAGACGATCAATGTGATCAAGCAATTGCCAAATTTATTACAAAGCCTTAACTCCTTATATACTATTTCTTACATGCACTTACAGTGATTTGGCATATTATAATTGGATACAAGTCTTGAAGACCCTTTGCAACTAGCATATAATTGGTTAAGCACAGGTGTGAGAACTTGACCTTGAAAGCTTGCCAACAGTCCGCAGTTCTTATTAACTCAGTGAATTCCAGCTTTTTCTTATCTTGCTTGCTTAGGCTTCTTCGGGCCTCTCATGGCCTTGCTGTATCTTTCAGGATTATTCAGAGTTTATGCACCAATTATCCATTCTCCTGTGAGAACACTGTCTCCACATCTCCAACACCCCAAATTCCATTTATGGCAAGGGGGCTCCCTAGGGCATCCAGTGTGGTAAGAGCATCTAGGCCGTGGCAGTTAAACCTCACGTGTAAAGGGTGGGGCCAGTTCTGCATAAGCTGTGCCTCACCTAAAAAATCCACTGCGCAGGCTGGAAGGGCTTACTCTCACTTGGCTGTATGGACAGGCGAGGGCCGAAACGGTAGGTGACAAGGTGCATGGGAAGCCGCAGATCCAACCTTACATGCGGGCGGACCAGCGCATGGTAGCTCGAGATTGCTCAGGAGATGACAGTCCTGATCGGACACTTCCTGATTGCCTAAGCAGCCTTTTTTCCAAACAGATTTGCATATCCCACATCCCCTTGGTCATCGTGCTTGTAGTAAGTGTGGTTAAAGCCCTTCCCAAATCTTTGCTCACAAAGCAAAGCCATCAATATGAGAATATAAGATGTTCTTTGTAATGGTGAGGATTTAGAACTGCAGGTACATTGAGTGGAGGCAGGTACAGAGCCTGGTGCAATTGTGTGCTGCTGGAGAGGTATGTGCACCTCCCAGGGAGTTAGCTTCACGGGTGAGCAGTTATATAGCAGGCAGGTGGGTGCTCTGGGGTCTTTGAGGATTTGCTGATTATTTCAGTAGTCAAGTAAATATTTTTTTTTTAACATTTCAATATGATTATGGAATACTAGGATGTAAAATGAACACTTTTTTTCCCCTTTAATGTTCCTTTGAACAAGCAGCTAATAGTCTTGGTGTGTTTCAAAGACTGCATTCAGTAATGTCAGAGATGCTGAGTTTCACACAGTAGTGAAGCTGTTGTTTTTCTTGAGTATGTTCTCAAGAGTTTATCACCTCTTGAGCTATTCTTATGCTCTGTGATTTCTGGGCTTCCCAGAGTGCTGTGTTATGACATTATATTCTTTCAAATGTTAAGGAAACTCTGCTGCGTTTCTTTGGTTCTTTGATCATTTTCTGTCAGCTGTTTTTTACTGGTTTCAGAAGATGATAAAAATGGCAAGTTTTAAGACATAATCACTATTTATGGAGGAAGAATTAAAATGTGAATTTCTTATGTATTTAAAATATTACTTACACAAAGAAAAGTTATTGTTTGAAGTAATGTGTGCCAGGAAAGTTTATTATTTATCTATAGCATACTTTTGGAGAATTGCTTTTTAAGATGCTGGGTTTTTTAATGTATCACATAATCTTTTCTAGGGGTCTTATTGCATAAGCTGCCTATCTGTAGGCCACACTCTAGCAGAAGTGTCTATATAAGCAGTCATTCTGAAGTGCTGATTCTGTTACTTGATTTGGGATTAAACAGTCTGTTGCAAGCCATCTGTTTCCCTATTCATGTGTCCTTGAGATGTTAGATTTCCACAGATATTGCCCCATAACTTTAGCCAGTGTTTGAAAGATCAGAACTAGCTGAGATATATGCCACTGAATTTATCTGTCTTGTCCTGGAGGACTGGCTGTTTTCCGACATCAGTGACCATGTTGGAGAACACTCTCTCATTGCTGCTGACAGAGAACCCTGCTGCTTTTGGCCAAATGCCACTAGACTCAGGAGCACATCCTTTGAGGGCATCTGAGCAGCTGATGCTCAGTGAGTGCATCAAAAGCTCCTTCAGCTCTTTAAGCCACAGGTCTCCTCAAGAACTGATCCTTCCAACGGGTGCTGTGTGACTTGGGACAAACGCAAACTGCTGCTATTACCCAAGTGCTTATCGCTGTAAGCATTAGGGCCAGAAGATGATATGTTTTGGTGTAGGTATGGGGTTCAGGGGCTTTTTGGAGACTTTAAGTTATCTTTTATGATTGTACCTTACTCTTACATGTGATATTGTAACAGTGTTTTTTTCAGGGGTGTGTGTTATTGTGTTGGTTTGGTTTTGTTTTTTTTTATCCCCCTGTTCATACAGCAGCACATGGGCCCTGGATGTATGCGCAGTGCATGTATTGCTACTGAAGGATAAGTGCTGTAATACTGATCTAGCCCTGTTGGTTTGGTTTAGGTTGGAGAGCAAGTGCTTGAAGGTACTGTGAAAGCCAGTGTGTGATAAGCCATCTCTCAGTACTGTTTTCACAGGTGTAATCAGTGCAGTTCCTTAAGCTTGGGATCCTCAGGTTATAACTGTGCCACAAGTCATAAAGGGCTTCACAGGTCTGTCCCAGCCATTTAAAAGATATCTAAAAAAACACTCACAAAATATTCTGGATTGCAAACCCTCTTTGTTTCAGCTCAGGACTGGAAACAAATTCAGGTTTACTTCTACTTCGGTATTCCACAGGCATAACAATTTCAGGGCTGGTTTCATACCATACATAGTCTGTAAATTTATGCTACATCCTTGTCGTAGCCAAACCCGGTCAGGCAACTTGTTCACTCACTCCCAGTGAGTGGTGCCGGGGTGACAGCAATCGAGGCTGCCCCCCCCCCCCCGGCTCTCCCCTTCCCCACTCCCGGAGGAATGGGGAGGAGGATTGAAAGAGTGCAACTCCTACGGGTTGAGACAAGAAGAGTCCAGCAACCAATGTACAACACAAATCACCACCGCTACCACCAACGACAACAATGATAAGAGAAAATAACAAGGGAAGAGAATACGATACCACCGGCCAAGAAATGAGTCCCACCCGGAAGCCCGTGTCCTTCCAGGTAACTCCCAGTCACCCCCCACCCCGGGCATGACGTGCTATGGTATGGAATACCTCCTTGGCTAGCCTGGGTCAGGCACCCCGTCTCTGCTTCCTCACGGCTTCCCCTCCTCCCTGGCAGAGCATGAGCCTCACAAAGTCCTTGGTCAGGGTAAACATCACTTAACAACAACTGAAAACATTGACTTCACCAACACTGTTCTCAGGTTGGAAGTCAAAACACAGCACTGCACCAGCTAGTACAAAGGAAAAAAAAAAAACATGACTGCTACTGCTGAACCCAGGACATTATCTACCCCTTATTCCATACCATTCATGTCGTGCTCAGATCCCACATTTTCAATACACCATCGCTCTCCCATATATATACATCCATATACATACAGACCAAGAGGAAAAGATCATTTTCTTAGTGCATGGACCAATCCCTATAATGCTGCCGAGTCCATTCGGTCCATGATGTTCAAAGTTCATTCTCTGTTGGGATGATGGCTGGAGGGAAGTCAGGGCCAGTCGCTGGTGACCTGGAGACATCTAGTTGATGGGCTATAAAAGCATTACACAGCAGACAACGGCATACAATTGAGTTCACTGGCTGTTTTCCCCTAAAATCAAATCCCCTTGAGGTATACATCGAACTTCCCCATCTTCCCGCATTACCCACCAAGTATATCCAGGTCCCTGAGCAAAAGCAATTCCACGAGTGGGTTTGCCTTTACCTGAAGCAGGAATTACCCAGACTGTCTTCCCCAGCAAATTCTTCATATGCACCACGGGAACTTTGTCCCCCTCTACAATATGTAAAAGTTCTGACTGGGCTGGGCCAGCCCTGTTGGCAGATCCTCTGGTGTTGACCAACCAGGTGGCCTTTGGTAAGTGTATATCCCAATGCTTGAAAGTTCCCCCACCCATTGCTCTCAGTGTAGTTTTTAACAGCCCATTGTACCATTCGATTTTCCCAGAGGCTGGTGCATGGTGAGGGATGTGATATACCCACTCAATGCCATGCTCTTTGGCCCAAATATCTATAAGGTTATTCCGGAAATGAGTCCCATTGTCTGACTCAATTCTCTCTGGGGTGCCGTGTCGCCACAAAATCTGTTTCTCAAGGCCCAGGATAGTGTTCCGGGCAGTGGCATGGGGCACAGCGTATGTTTCCAGCCACCCGGTGGTTGCTTCCACCATGGTAAGCACATGGCGCTTGCCTTGGCGGGTTGGTGGCAGTGTGATATAGTCAATCTGCCAGGCCTCCCCATATTTATACTTCAACCATCATCCTCCATACCAAAGAGGCTTTAACCGCTTGGCTTGTTTAATTGCAGCACATGTTTCACACTCATGAATAACCTGGGCAATAGTGTCCATTGTTAAGTCCACCCCTCGATCACGGGCCCATCTGTATGTTGCATCTCTGCCCTGATGGCCTGAAGTGTCATGGGCCCACCGGGCCAAAAATAATTCACCTTTATGTTGCCAATCTAAGTCCATCTGAGCCACTTCAATCTTAGCCGCTTTATCCACTTGTTGGTTGTTCTGGTGTTCCTCAGTGGCCCGACTCTTGGGTACATGGGCATCTACATGGCGTACCTTCACCACCAGGTTCTGCACCCTGGCAGCAATATCTTTCCACAGTGCAGCAGCCCAGATGGGTTTACCTCTGCGTTGCCAGTTGCTCTGCTTCCATTGCTTCAACCACCCCCACAAGGCATTTGCCACCATCCATGAGTCAGTATAGAGATAAAGTACTGGCCACTTTTCTCGTTCAGCAATGTCCAGGGCCAGCTGGATGGCTTTCACCTCGGCAAACTGACTCGATTCACCCTCTCCTTCAGCAGTTTCTGCAACTTGTCGTCCAGGACTCCATACAGCTGCCTTCCATCTCCGATGCTTTCCCACAATACGGCAAGAGCCATCAGTAAACAAGGCGTGCTGCTTTTCACTTTCTGACAGTTTATTATATGGTGGGGCCTCTTCAGCGCGCACCACCTCCTCCTCTGGTGACATTCCAAAATCTTTGCCCTCTGGCCAGTCCATGATGACTTCTAGAATGCCTGGACGACTGAGATTTCCTATTCGAGTTTGTTGTGTAATTAGTGCAGCCCATTTACTCCATGTAGCATCAGTTGCATGATGTGTAGAGGAGACCCTGCCTTTGAACATCCAGCCCAGCACGGGCAACCGGGGTGCCAGAAGGAGCTGTGCTTCAGTGCCAATCACTTCCGAAGCAGCTCGAACCCCTTCATAGGCTGCCAGTATCTCTTTCTCAGTTGGGGTATAGCTGGCCTCAGATCCTTTGTATCCCCGACTCCAAAAGCCGAGGGGTCGACCTCGAGTCTCCCCTGGAGCTTTCTGCCAGAGGCTCCAGGTAGGACCGTTCTCCCCAGCTGCAGTGTACAGTACATTTTTTACATCTGGTCCGGTCCGGACTGGTCCAAGGGCTACTGCGTGAACTATCTCGCGTTTAATTTGCTCAAAGGCTTGTTGCTGCTCAGGGCTCCATTTAAAATCATTCTTCTTCCGGGTCACATGATAAAGAGGGCTTACAATCTAACTGTAATTCGGGATGTGCATTCTCCAGAACCCCACTGCACCCAAGAAAGCTTGCGTTTCTTTCTTATTAGTTGGTGGAGACATTGCTGTTATCTTGTTGATCATATCTGTGGGGATCTGTCTACGTCCATCTTGCCATTTTATTCCCAAAAATTGAATCTCCTGTGCAGGTCCCTTGACCTTACTCCGTTTTATGGCAAAACCGGCTTTCAGCAGGATTTGGATTATTTTCCTCCCTTTCTCAAAGACTTCTTCCGCTGTATCGCCCCACACAATAATGTCATCAATGTATTGCAGGTGTTCTGGAGCTTGCCCCTGTTCCAGTGCAGTCTGGATCAGTCCGTGGCAAATGGTAGGGCTGTGTTTCCACCCCTGGGGCAGTCGGTTCCAAGTGAACTGGACACCCCTCCAAGTAAAAGCAAACTGTGGCCTGCACTCTGCTGCCAAAGGAATGGAGAAAAATGCATTGGCAATATCAATCGTGGCATACCACTTGGCTGCCTTTGACTCTAGTTCATACTGAAGTTCTAGCATGTCCGGTACGGCAGCACTCAATGGTGGTGTGACTTCATTCAGGCCACGATAGTCTACTGTTAGTCTCCATTCTCCATTAGACTTTCGCACTGGCCATATGGGGCTATTAAAGGGTGAGCGGGTCCTGCTGATCACCCCCTGACTCTCCAGTCTACGGATCAACTGATGGATGGGAATCAGGGAGTCTCGGTTGGTGCGATATTGCCGCCGGTGCACTGTTGTGGTCGCAATTGGCACTTGTTGTTCTTCAACTTTCAGCAACCCCACAGCAGAGGGATCTTCTGAGAGACCAGGCAAGGTGGACAGCTGCTCAATTTCCTCAGTCTCCAAAGCAGCAATACCAAAAGCCCACCGGTACCCTTTTGGGTCTTTGAAGTACCCTCTCTTGAGGTAGTCTATGCCGAGGATGCATGGAGCCTCTGGACCAGTCACAATAGGGTGCTTTTGCCACTCCCTCCCAGTCAGGCTGATTTCAGCCTCCAGCACAGTCAACTCTTGGGATCCTCCTGTTACTCCAGAAATATAGATGGGTTACACCCCTTGACAGCTTGATGGCATCAGGGTACACTGTGCACCGGTATCTACTAGAGCCTTATACTTCTGTGGGACTGATGTGCCAGGCCATCTGATCCACACAGTCCAGTAAATCCGATTGTCCCCTACCTCCACCTGGCTGGAGGCAGGGCCCCTCTAATGGTCGTCACAGCATTGGACACTTAAGTCGTGTTGAAAGGGATTATTCTTCGTTATCACAGGAGCTGGAGTAAAATCAGCTCTTCCATTCCATCTGGGAAACTGCTCACTAGAGACTGTAGCCATAGCTCTCACGGGACGATCAGTCTTGGCCCTTGCTCCCCTCTTCAGTTCACTCACCCGTTCCTCCAAAGCTGAAGTAGGTTTTCCATCCCACTTTGTCATGTCTTCTCCGTGATCCAGCAGGTAAAACCATAGGGTACCCCGTGGCGTATACCTCCTGTATCTCCTCTCTTGAACAATAGGACGCCTTTTGTTAATAGCTGAGACGTGTGTTGGTACACGTGAGGAGCTGGATAAATCAGATAGATCGTCCCTCAATTGTTTGAGATCCTGGGACAGTTTTTCCACAGCTGAGATGATGGAAGGGGTGAGGTTGTCTTCGAACTCTCGGAGTTTATGAACCATTTCATCCACTGTTAGTGGTACTATGTCATTCCAGGTTACTGTTGCCAATGAATGGGCATATGATGATGGTGCATTCCATGTAAGTTTTCGCCACATGGGTTGTGTACATTCAACTTCATCTGGATCTATAGGTGTATCCCCGTTATTCGGCTTGATGTGATACAGCATCTCTACGATGGCCGATTCCCTCAGAGACTGGATGCCTTTGTCTATAGTAGTCCACTTGGCCGAACGACTCGTAACATCGTCCTTTCTTTCACAGCTGCCAAGAGCCGCCTCCAAAGGCTGAGGGACGTTTTCTCTCTTGCAATTGCTTTGTCAATTCCCCCTTCTCTAGCAAGTGATCCCAGCTGCTTGGCTTCTGTACCTTCTAGTTCGTGACCATCGGCCCCATTGTCCCAGCATTGGAGCAACCAGGTGATGATGTGCTCCCCTGGTTGATGGGTAAAATCTTTTCGCATATTCCGCAGCTCGGTTGAGGTCCGAGGTCGAGAAGTTACCTCTTCTTCTTCTTCGTCATGTGATGATGACTCCTGATCAGATTCTGGACTGGGTGGTGAATTCATTGGTTCTTCATCTCGCTTCACCCTTTTTGCCTCCTTTTTGCTTGTTCTCTTGCGTACAGGGGCAACCGATATTGGTAAGAATTGGTCCTCTGGTTTGGCTGCAGTGATTATCACTGTGGTTTGAGTAGCAACTGTACTTGTCGCTGGGGGTGGTGTAGCTGCTGTACTTGGAGCTGGGGTAACTGCGCTGTCTGTTGCAGTTGAAGTTTGAGCAGCTGCTGTACTTGCTGCTGGGGTAGCTGCGCAGTTCATTGCAGCCAAAGTTTGAGTAGCGACTGTTGCTTTGCCCTCAGATCCGCCGACATTCTTTTCCCTTTGAAGGTGCTGGATAGTGTTGAACAAGGCCCTGTAAGCATCGGCCAAGCCCCAGCACGTTGCCGTGATTTGTCCATCTCTGGTATGGCCAGAATGACCACACACATCATTTAAGTGTTTTACTAATTCTTCTGGACTTTGCAGTTGTTCGGTAGTGAAATTCCAAAGTACTGGAGGGGCCCACTGACCTAGATACTTGCCCATACTATCCCACACACCCTGCCACTCATGGCTGTCCAGCCTCAGGGAAAATCTCTCGGTCCTCCTACATCGTCGTTTGACCCCAGACAAGACCCAAACCTGACTCTGCTTAACTCTTGAAATCAGTAGTGGGCAAAACACACTCTGTATGCGTGTTAGCATGGTGATTCCCATCACCATCAGCAAACAAGTCTCAACAGCATTAAAAGGCCATTCAAAAAATTCAAAACTCTCAAATGTAAATGGTCTGGGGGGATGACTGGGAGGGTAAAAGGATGTCTCCTTCACAGGTTGAGCACCTGAGAAGGAGAAAAAAGATGTGTAATTGCTAAGCACCTCCATCATATACCTCCCAAAGTATAAAGGTGGTGACCACACTGGGAACATAAGCCAGATCAGTTTCATGATCAATGATTCTATTGTATTACAAGTCATTACCATAAAGTACAATGGGACAAAAACCTTAGCCCAAGCCCCACACTTGAAAAACACTAATACAGCAAATACCGGATGGATGTAAGATACTATATACTGAAACTGTGAGATCAAGAGGAACAACCTTGAGAGCCAATAAATCAGCATTGTGACGAGTGACTATCAATCCAGTCAGATCTGTTCTTATCTCAACCCCTCGTGCCCCACGTTGGGCGCCAAAAAAGAACTGTCGTGGTTTAAACCCAGTCAGGTAACTTGTTCACTCACTCCCAGTGAGTGGTGCCGAGCTGACAACAATCGAGGTCCGTGTCCCCCCCCCCCCACCGGGGTTCTCCCCCACTCCCGGAGGAACGGGGAGGAGGATCGAAAAAAAAAGTGCAACTCCCACGGGTTGAGACAAGAACAGTCCAGCAACCAATGTACACAAATCACCACCGCTACTATCAACTACAACAATGATAAGGGAAAATAACAGGGGAAGAGAATACGATACCACCGGCTAAGAAAACGAGTTCCACCCGGAAGCCCCGTGTCCTTCCGGGTAACTCCCAGTCACCCCCCACCCCGGCCATGACGTGCTGTGGTATGGAATACCTCCCTGGCTAGCCTGGGTCAGGCGCCCCGTCTCTGCTTCCTCCCGGCTTCCCCTCCTCCCTGGCAGAGCATGAGCCTCACAAAGTCCTTGGTCAGGGTAAACATCACTTAACAACAACTGAAAACATTGACTTCACCAACACTGTTCTCAGGCTGGAAGTCAAAACACAGCTCTGCACCAGCTAGCACAAAGGAAAAAAAAAAAAACATGACTGCTACTGCTGAACCCAGGACAGGCAGTTTGTAGAGACACCACAGACAAAGCCTAAAGAGCACCTGCAACACAGTGGGTGCATGGTAGGAGCCTTGCTTATTATGTTTAAGGTAACCTGGGGGTGAATCCAAGACTTGGATGAATAGAGGAATAGATAGATCGGTTGAAATAAGAACTGCTAACTGAAAAAGCGAGAGGGGTAGTGCAACCACAAGCTTTATGGGCCGTAATCTAAGCAGCATCAGGGTGGCAGAAAAAAAAAAAAAAAGAGGCAATGATGCAGCAAACTCTGTGACTGTTAGCAATGTGCAGTTTAACCTGTCTGCTTCTCAAGAACTGATAACCTGGGGGAGGGGTTATATTTGTGTCCTAATGACTACAGGTCCATGGCAACTGCCCGCAACGTTTGTGAAGCCTTGCCATGAGCTGGACAGACGAATGGAAAAACCTGATGCCTCAGCTACAGGAGCTGACCGTGAATACCCCAAGCAGAATGAGATAGAGGAAGAGAAAAACGAATGATTGCAAAACATCACTTGGGGACAACTGAAAAGTAACATCCTGAATATGTGTGCTTGTAAAGTAGCTATTATTAGAGGCTGTGATTTTGTGTATAAAACCACCTGTATTTACTAGCCAGTTGCTAATGAGGAACTACACCTTGTATTGTATAGATTTGTCACTTGTAAAAGAGATGTTAGAGTATGGAAATTTGCAGTAGCTGCTAGAAAATGCTAAGGCAAAAGCTGGAAAGATTCTAATACAATGGTAGTGTTATAAAGCAGGTAATGGAACAAATTAAGAGGGTGGGAGAATTCCACTGGTAAGAAATTTCTTTGGCTAGTCCCTCGCTGCCATCAGCATCTTCAACATGCTGCTGCACCCTGTAATAGTTACTCTGCTAATGTAAATTTGTGTGTGCCTTGCTGTAGTAGCGACTTGTTACTGGATGAAGCAGGTGAAACTCTGCATTGACAACAAGGTGCAAGGACTGAGGCTGACCAAATGCCTGCTACCACAATCAAGGGCAAGACTGGGTTGGCCTCTGTGTTTGCCACCAAGAAGAACCTTTAGCTCCACTGTTGGCTGCAACCCGGCAGGCGTGGAGCGGTGGGGACACATGCCATGCCAGACCTTGATGTGAAGGATGGCCTCCCCTGTTACCAGAGAGCCATACAGCAGAAAAAAGGGGCAGGCCCAGCAGCCTGTAGTTAGCATATGTTGGAGATATAATCTAGCCCAGACCCCCTGCTCAAGTAGGGTCACCCAAAACATATATAAAACAAAAAGGGGGAGATGTGGAGGCAGTGTTCTCATGGGAGAATGGATAATTGGTACATAAATTCTGAATAATCCTGAAAGATACAGCAAGGCCATGAGAGGCCCGAAGAAGCTTAAGCAAGCAAGATAAGAAGAAGCTGGATTTCACTGAGGTAATGAGAACTGCGGACTGTTGACAAGCTTTTGAGGTCAAGTTCTCACACCTGTGCTTAACCAATTATATGCTAGTTGCAAAGGGTCTTCAAGACATGTATCCAATTATAATATGGCAAATCACTGTAAGTGCATGTAAGAAATAGTATATAAGGAGTTAAGGCTTTGTAATAAATTTGGCAATCGATTGATCACATTGATCGTCTCTGCGTTGTCAGTGAGTCCTGCGTCAACATTGGAGGGATTTGGGGGATTCAAAGGAACATCTGGGGGTTCAAGGGGGAGGGTTGCCGAAACTCGCTGTAGAAGGCACATTATACTGGGGGAGCTCACATGTGCCGAAAATAGGGGGTACCCGGGTCCCAGAGCACCCTGAGTCGCTCTTGAGTGAGCAACGTTCCCTCAGGCTGGAGATGTTTTGAGGGGAAGAGTTTGGGGATTCAGAGGGGATTTGGGCATTCAGGGGAGATCCCCAAAGCTCCCTGTGGTGGTGCAGGGATTTGGGGGACACCCAGTGTCCCAAAACTAGGGGTTACATTTGTCCCAGGGTACCCTGACTCTTCAGTGCCCCTGTTGGCTCATGGCAGTAAATGGGGGGGATTTGGAGTTCAGAAGGGAACTGGAGGTTTGGGGGGATTTGGAGGTTCATGGGAATGTGCCCAAGCTCTGCAGGGGGCAAAGTAATTTGAGGGACCGATGGAGCCCTCAAGCAGGGGCTGCAGCCACCAGAGACCACCCCACAGATAACTGGGGAGGTGGGAACTGGAGATATGGTGGGACCCTGACAGGTTTTGGGGGTGCAGCTGGGGGGGTTCTCCCTAAATCTTACCTGTGAGGATGCTGGTGATGAGCTCATCCCTTTGGCCGGGGCAGGGAATGCAACTAAGCGGGTGTTCCTGGGAGCTGGGGTGACCC